>NW_026111525.1:0-80000 GCF_024679095.1 Eriocheir sinensis
AAATTGTGGTCTTTCTGAATGTGTATGCCTTAAGTCTTCATTGGTGTAACTAGCTCTTTAACATAAAAATCTGCATCTCTCTCCCTTCTCACCCAGTTGTCCCCGTACATCCTTTCAGTATCCAAAGAACTTCAATTTACATCTTGTAATCACTTAACTAATGCAGTGCAATCCTCATCTCTGTATTTTACCGTGTGGACATACTCTTTCCTTCCATGCTCCACTGTCGTATGTTATTCCACATCTAACACAACCACATCCCAACAGATCCAAACACGTCCGATATCATCCAAGAGAATGTGGCAGCTGAAGGGGACAGGCCAAGAAAGAGGCCAAGGGTGAAGACATTTAGCCACCCCCTGAAGTACATGGCAGCATTCAACCTTCTTGGTGAGCTGCAGGAATGTGCTCCCCATTGCAGTGCATCAGCTCCATGTACTGATTTTGGTATGAATACTTCATCTAGTGTTTGTTGATTGTTGTGTTACTAATCTAATTATGACTTCACAAAATAGTCTGTGCAAGTCACTTGACACATGCCCTGCTCAACATCACTTTTAAGTTGTAGAATTCCTTCATATGGATGCTGATTTATGTATCCTGAAATGATTGGATATTGATTGTCTTAACATTTTTTTTTGTCCATGATCACTGAACCATGTTACGGTATGTCTTTGGGTGCAGATCCAGGAAATGAGTTTTTGGGAGGACGTCAGACTTTTTGCGGGTGGAAGGAGCATTAGCATTAACGATTAGCCATTCTCGGCAGTCCTGGTCTTGAAAAACTGGTGGAGTGACCTAAATCAGTGGGTATAACGGACTGGACTTTGTGCCAAAGCATTGTTTTAGCCGCAGCGCGCTTTTGAGCTAGTTTTCCTGTATCACTCAGGACCATTGGGGGGTGGGCTTGGATCCACCAATGTAGCTATGTCTTATAATATATCTATCCTTTACAGTCTGATGGTGCATCCTTCTAGGACCTAGGTTGTCAAGTTTTAGTAGCTACTCATGAGAAGTATTCCTTATAATGATCATTGATTTTCAGATGGTTTGCACTAAAAAAAGTGTCGTGTAACCTGCCGCAAATAATAATCAGCTGTAGTCAACCCTTGCTTTAAAGCAGTGTTGTCCAAACTGGGGTCCGCGTACCCCTGGGGGTACGCAACATAGATCATAAGGGTACGTGACAAGACGACGAACACACACACACACACACACACAGCAGAAACTTCCCATGGTTTCTATGAAGGCAAAGGTAGGGGGAGGGAGTCCGAGGGACGGGTCGGTTACTCAGGAAGCACGCGTATTGTACGTGTACGAGAGCAGTGCTGACTGCTACCCACTTGCTCAGTGACTCAGTCTTCTCTTAGGCGTCAGAGTGAGCGCGGCTGTTTATTTGAAAATAACAGAAGCTTACAGAAGGCAGTTGCTCGTTAACAGCAACAATGGATAGATGGCTAAAAAGTGGCAGCTGTAGCAGCCGCAGCGGTGACGCAGACGAAGGAAATCAAACAGGTGCAAAGAAAAAGAAGACAGATATTCCTAAATATCGGCAGTACAAGGAAGATTATGTGCTTTTGGGATTTACTGCAACGAATTCTGATCCTCCGGAAGCTTTGTGCTTCTTCTGTGGGGAGAGGCTGGCCAACAGTAGGATGAAACCAGCTCACCTCCAGCGTCACCTGAAAACAAAACATCAGTGTCATGTTGGTAAACCGGTAGAGTTCTTCAAAAGAAAGCTCTCTGATTTTCAGTGCTCCCAAAAAGTACTTCAGAAAGCCACGACAACTTCAGGCAAAGCTCTGAAAGCATCTTTAGCTGTATCTTTATTAATTGCTAAAGCCAAAAAGCCATTCAGTATTGCTGAAGAACTTATTTTGCCAGCTGCAGGTATGATGGCTGAAATAATGGTGGATAAAAAGACAGCTGACCAACTAAAAGCAATTCCTTTGTCACACCAAACTGTCTCGCGCAGGGTAAGAGAAATGAGTGCAGATATTCAAGATCAAGTTGTGAATAAGATGAAAGCAAGCCAGTCATTTGCACTCCAAGTTGACGAATCAACTGACATTAGTGGGCAGGCTCATCTTTTCTCCTTTGTGAGATACATTGATGAAGATGATATCAAGGAACACATACTATTTTGCAAAAAATTAGAAGAGCACACAACAGGGGAGGCTATTTTTAATGTCATTAATCAGTTCTTCTCTGAACAAGGGCTGAGCTGGAAATCTTGCATGAGTATGTGTACAGATGCTGCTGCGTCTATGACCGGGAAGGTGAAGGGACTAGTGGCAAGGATTAAGAAGGAAAATCCTGATGTGGAGTGGACTCACTGCATCATTCACAGAGAGTCATTAGCTTCAAAGAAAATGAGCCCACAGTTGCATGGAACTCTGAATGATGCCATCAAGGTAATCAACTTCATAAAGTCAAGGCCACTTAATAGTCGTCTGTTTCACACACTTTGTGAAAGCATGGGGTCAGAGCACACAGAGCTATTACTTCACACGGAGGTGCGCTGGCTGTCGCGTGGGAGGATACTTTCCAGATTGTTCGAGTTGCGAGATGAGGTAGCTTCCTTCTTATCAGAACATGAGTCTCCTTTTGCCACATATTTTGAAAACACTACTTGGCTTGCACAACTGGCATATCTTGCAGATATATTCAGCAAACTGAATGAGTTAAATTTGTCTCTGCAAGGTAAAGACACAAAAATTCTCAACCTATATGACAAAGTTGCTGGTTTTCAGAAGAAAATTGAACTGTGGAAGAAAACATGCTCAGGGGGAGAGTTTACGTGCTTTCCTCTGTCAGATGCCTACTTTTCCATTAACAATTATGAGAAAGGCACTCTGAAACCAGTCATTGTGGAACATTTGACCAGCCTTATTAGTGCTTTTAAGTCTTACTTTCCTGACATACATGAACGATCAGTACAACTGGACTGGATTAGGAACCCATTCCTCTTTTCTGAACACGAGAAGCTTCCTATTTGTTTCCAGGAAACACTGATAGAAGTGTGTGCAGACCGTGGCTTAAAACTGTTATTTGAAAGCTCAAATGTCACTCGCTTCTGGAGCTCTGTGATAAAGGAGCACCCTGATATAGGAAAAATGGCATTAGAAAAACTTCTGCCATTTGGGTCTACCTACCTTTGTGAGGCGTCTTTCTCCGCACTGAGCATTATCAAATCGAAACAGAGAAACAAACTAAATGTCAACCTGGAACAAAGCCTAATCACTGCAGTAGCCTCAGTACCGCCAAGGATGGAAAAAATCATCAGTGAGCATCAGCCTCACATCTCGCATTAAGTTGTAAGTATTTTTCATGCATTGTGTTATTAAATCATCCTTTTTATTGCTGTGTAATAAATTCGAATTTATTGACCAGAACTCCTAGTCGATCGGCCATTTCTGAAAAGACGACTTTTTTTGGGTTCGAAATAACTACAGTTCGGGACCTATACCATGTTAATCTACAATATTTTGGGAGTTTACCTAGGGGTTCTAGGTTATGGGCACCCTTGGGCAACCCGGTCAAAAACGTGATTGAAGTTACCTATATACATTACCAAAAGATGTTTCGTGCAATTTCCGGTGTTCAATAGCTGTCTTAGAAATTTATTTACCACTTCAAATTTGGTATCAATGGAAAGAACTTGACCTGTAGAACAACTTCAATTCCCTAGTTTTTGTAATTTGGTCATTGGTGACATAACCAGGGGTCAAAAGGTCATGGGTACGGGCCAAATCCAAGATATGCACTCTTCTCTATTTTAATCCTACCTGAGTTTTTATGAAATTTCCCTTGGGGTTCAACTTTTGGGAAACAAAAGTGTATATGTATAGGCAGTTTTTGAAATTAGAATGAATCACCTATTGACAGTACATTATCGTAAAAAACATTCAATAAAAATATCGAAAAAAGTGAATTTCCTCAAAAAATCAGCTTTTAATGCGGAGTCTTCAGCCAAGTAACAAATATCATTTTCATGTAACTTAGAATAATTTGTTAGTGAATCTGAGTGATTTAAGGATTTGGAAGAATGCGCCGCAACAGCCAGGGTTATATGGCTCCAGAAAAAAAAAAAAGGAGAAAAGGGAGAGTAAACGATTAAAAAGTATAGGGATTTCGAAGGATAGTGATTAGAAGAACTGAAATAAGAAAAGGGCGGGTCACCTTTCGTTTGTTCCCATAGGGAATGTAAACCCCCTCACCACTACAAATTGCTCTAGATGGGATGGTGAGAGAGATAATATTATCATGCCCGTACTTTTAAGTTAGCTAATAAGTTCTTAAGAAGTATTGATACAAAAACACACACAGATTCGTACCCGTACAACAGATCGTGGAACACAGAGGCTCAAATCTGATGAGCATATTACCACACATTCATGCACTTTCCAGATGCGATAGTACCTCTGCCTTCTTCTATATAGGGAAAAAAACTATAATGAAGACAGTGTTTAACCATGGTATAGAATCGTTCATGTCTCTCTCTGCACTAGGAGAATCTAACATCAATGCTGCTGTGGATGCAGCTCGGATTTTCGTCTCAACGCTGTATGACACCACAGGAAAATACGAACCTCTCCATGGAGATTTAAATCGACTTCGAACTAAACTGGCCAGTACAAAGGATATGGCTATGTGTAGGTTGCCACCGTGCGAACCAGTATTTTACCAGCATGTTCTGAGAGTGATGTGGCAGGTCCGTCAATGGGTCAATGCAAGAAATCCTGAACTCATCAGTGGATCCCCATTCGAGTATGGTTGGAAAATAACAGAAGATGAAATTGAACCCATAATGTTCGAAGGAATCACAGCAGCTGAGATGATCGATGGTCTTGCTTGTATGCAAGGGAAGAAAGCTCAGTGCAAGAACGAATGCCCATGCTTTGTCTCAGGATTATCTTGTATAGAGCTTTGCACTTGTGAGGGGGATGAGCTGAATTGTCACAACCCAAAATCTCTCCTTGGCGATCACGATGAGTAGAGACCTGTATTTTCGATTAGATTAAGTTTATTGTTTAAAAGATAGTAGAATGTACGTAATTGCACTTGCCCTTATGTAACTATTACTTATTTCATTGTGGAAAAAACTTTATGATTATAATAATCTCATTGTGGAAAAAGTACATTGTTAGGAAATAATATTTGCACTCAAAATTGAATTTTGAGTATGCAATACTGTTATTATTATTTATTGTAGCTATGTATGTACCATGAATACATGAATATTGACCTATAATCTTTGTGACTATATTTGTGTGCATATCAGATAATCTCACTTCCATCACTTACAGTTAGTATTACTATTAGTTAAAGAAGGCACATTACCTGCTTCATTCGGAGTAGAGACTATTGAGAAATATGTTTACCCTGTATTATGACAACGAAATACTTAATCAATATTATTAATAAAACTGCAGATTTTTCACTTTATGTATATATTTTTCTTCTTGAAAATAAGGGCATGTAGACTACAAAAAGTTCAATATTGGTTTTTGAGCTAATGGATCGGAAATTAATATGACTGTACGGGCACGACAATATTAAACTATATTCACATTATTCATCGTTTACTCTCCTTTTCTCCTTTTTTTCTGGAGCCATATAAACCCTGGCTGTTGCGGCGCATTCTTCCAAATCCTTAAATCACTCAGATTCACTAACAAATTATTCTAAGTTACATGAAAATGATATTTGTTACTTGGCTGAAGACTCCGCATTAAAAGCTGATTTTTTGAGGAAATTCACTTTTTTCGATATTTTTTATTGAATGTTTTTACGATAATGTACTGTCAATAGGTGATTCAGTCTAATTTCAAAATCTGCCTATACATATACACTTTTGTTTCCCAAAAGTTGAACCCCAAGGGAAATTTCATAAAAACTCAGGTAGGATTAAAATAGAGAAGAGTGCATATCTTGGATTTGGCCCGTACCCATGACCTTTTGACCCCTGGTTATGTCACCAATGACCAAATTACAAAAACTAGGGAATTGAAGTTGTTCTACAGGTCAAGTTCTTTCCATTGATACCAAATTTGAAGTGGTAAATAAATTTCTAAGACAGCTATTGAACATCGGAAATTGCACGAAACATCTTTTGGTAATGTATATAGGTAACTTCAATCACGTTTTTGACCGGGTTGCCCAAGGGTGCCCATAACCTAGAACCCCTAGGTAAACTCCCAAAATATTGTAGATTAACATGGTATAGGTCCCGAACTGTAGTTATTTCGAACCCAAAAAAGTCGTCTTTTCAGAAATGGCCGATCGACTGGATAAGGTAATAAAGGGTACAATAGGCGAAAATGTTTGGACAACACTGCTTTAAAGAACCAATATGGAGGAAGGGGGTGATGTTATATCCAAAAATCTTTTACATCTGAAGTATCCAACCTTTTTGTGTATAGTAAACCTTGTTTGTTACATGAACTTAAAAGTTCACAATTTCCATACATGATTCTTTTTTCCTTGTATTTGATGATTAATCCTGACATGTATTTCCATTATCAGTAGGTAATATTTAGTAACAAGACAATAATACACATTAAAACAATGTATATATTGTAGCCCAATGAGTGCACGAGATCATTTACCTCATCAGTGACGCCAAGTCCAGGAGTCCTTCCCTAAATTCTTTGCCCAACTTTGTGACACCAAGTATAATAACTAGTTTTAGTGACCATTTCCATCCATTTTTCACTTTGATTAAAAAATTGCCTCTCAATAGGGTGTGAGCTTGATGGGGTTGGAGGAAACTCAACTCGGCCATCAAGCTCACCACAATATAGTAAGGAACCTCTTGTTCTCAGTGATAATTTATCCTCTTTAGTTATTATTCCATGTTGCTTTAATCACAATTAATGTGTTGGAAACGCTACAGCTTAATAACATACTTCACATCTTTGCATACAAATTGAGTTCAATATTTAACTGTTACACCATTAGGCTTCATATCTTATAAAAAAGGTATGTAAAAAGGTTGACATTTTGAGTGATATATTTAAACTCCTTATTATGTTTCTTTGGGTGTAGTACCGTTACGATTAGTCGAGTGATCAGCATATGCTGGCTGGCAATTGATAGTAACAGTAGTGTCCACAGATACCTACCTGTTTCTTGCTTATCCTGTTCCACTTTAAACCATGACTGGCCAATCTTTGAAGAGGTAGCATAACCTTGAAGTGCCACTAACAAACCTTTGTCCATTCTTCTGATGTGACCCCCCCCCCCCCTTTTCCTACCTGCCTATAGCGCCGGTAGGTTTTCTTCAGGCGCCTGGCGGTTGGCCTAGGGCCGTCATGATGCAGGCAATTTTTTTTTATAGTGGTGCCATTTAGTATTGGCTCATGCTGCCGCCCAGAACTCATTCTTGATTCACTTGGATGGTTTAGCAGGGCTTAGGTATGACTAACATTACAGAAACAAGGAATTTTTAGATTTTCAGTGTGGCAACACATTGACAGATGTTTTGGTATGGACTGAACATCAAAGATATATATGGTAAATGGGTGCTTGTAGATCTTGACATTATATCTGTCAAGAGTCTCCAGTTGTATCCTCTCCCCCATCTCCTGAAAATATTACTCTTGTCAGGCAATCTAAGTGAAGCCTTCCATCGAAGCTGGCGTGCAGACATAATGTCAATGCTTAGATTCACTGTCCTTATAGCACTGAAAATAATGCAGTTACATGTACATATTTTATTATTTAGAATTGTGATTAAATATTTTTCATGTATTTTCAGACACGAAAAGTGAAAATTGCTGCACACAACAGTCTGCCGTCTGCACCGGGAGGCAAGGCAGCTCAAAGCCCAGGCTGTTACAACTCCTGGGCAGTTTTTGCCCGGAGCCAGCAATTTTTTAGATCCAATAGGGATGGATTTTTTCTGAGGTCAGGTTCAACATGCTTCAAGATGCCAAGATCTAAGCCTAGTAGAAGATATGGGTTACAAGAGAGGAGGTTTGCTCTGGCCTCATACTATCAAAGTCCAAATGCTAATAGATTTCTGAGCACAGTATTTCACTTGCCTTCAGTTTCAACACTTCACTCATGACTCAGGGGTATTTCAGTACATGTTGGCTGGAGCAAACAGACTCTGACAGCCCTGCAGCAAAGAGCACAGGCTTTGTCAAAAGAAGAGAAACTTCGTGGGAATTGCCATTATTTAGTATTACTCTTGTTATGCCAAGAATTTTTTTCCATATACTTTGCCAAATATTGCAAGTAATGCACCATTGTTGGGCTTGCTTGTTATAAATCAGATCTTGTTCAATTAACAAGCTTTGGGTGTCTGCCACTTTCCAGTTGTAATGCAAGGAATCATTTATCTTCCCTGCTAGATATCACATGTAATACACCATTGTTGGTTTTGCCTGTTATAAATCAGATCTTGCTCAGTTAACAAGCTTTAAGTGTCTGCCACTTTCCAGTTGTAATGCAAGGAATCCCCTGCCAGATATCACATATAATGCACCATTGTTGGTTTTGCCTGTTATAAATCAGATCTTGTTCAATTAACAAGCTTTGAATGTCTGCTACTTTCCAGTTGTAATGCAAGGAATCATTTATCTTCCCTGCTAGATATCACACGTAATGCACCATTGTTGGTTTTGCCTGTTATAAATCAGATCTTGTTCAATTAACAAGCTTTGAATGTCTGCTACTTTCCAGTTGTAATGCAAGGAATCATTTATCTTCCCTGCTAGATATCACACGTAATGCACCATTGTTGGTTTTGCCTGTTATAAATCAGATCTTGTTCAGTTAAAAAGCTTTAGGTGTCTGCCACTTTCCAGTTGTAATGCAAGGAATCCCTGCCAGATATCGCATGTAATGCACCATTGTTGGTTTTGCCTGTTATAAATCAGATCTTGCTCAGCTCACAAGCTTTGAATATCTGCCATTGTTTATTTCAGGTGTAATGCTTGGAAGCATTTGTTCTCTTCCCTACCCAACAGTATGCAATGCTTTATTGTGGATTTTGCCTGTTATGTTTAATCTTGTCTACCTTACCTAATATGTGCTGCAGTGACACTTGGCTTGGTTTCATAATGTGAAATACAGCATGTAATTTCATCACACTAAGTGTCTATCATCACGTGTCTGGCATCATTAATGTGGCTTCCAGGAGTAATCTTGTTTGTATTACAGCATGCAATTTTTTTTCTGCTTTATATGATATACATAATCACATAGGTATGATTTACAAAATGTAATGGCAGTTGATATTCTTGACTAATGCCTCATAAACCTTGTGAAAAATAATGCTTTTTTGAAGGGGGGTGGGGGTGGGGGTCGACAGAGATTGGTTTGTTTGGTTGGCCAGTTCAAGGAGTTTCATATCAAATGATTTTATTACATCCAACTTTAATGTGTGCTAAAAACATATATTTTATTACATCCAACTTTAATGTGTGCTAAAAACATATATTTTATTACATCCAACTTTAATGTGTGCTAAAAACATATATTTTATTACATCCAACTTTAATGTGTGCTAAAAACATATATTTTATTACATCCAACTTTAATGTAATAATAATAATAATAATAATAATAATAATAATAATAATAATAATAATAATAATAATAATAAACGGTTTATTTCATGAAGTACCAGGCAGCCCTAGAGCTGAAAATATACATCAATGGAAGATGAAATGAAATGAATGAGACAAATGAACAAAGTAGTATGATTGAAAATAAAAAGGAAAATAGAAATAACAATAATAGCAATAATCATAGTAAAGATAATAATAATAATCATAATAATCACGATAATAATAATGATAATAATAATAGTAATCATAATAATAATAATAATCATAATAACAACAACAATAAGTCCTAATGAAAAATATTTACAAAACATACAAATTGTGCTGCTCTTAATTTGCATTGTTGATATATTTGACCATCATGGGCACTGCGCTGTTCTTATAGCGGTCAGTCCGTGCCCGTATCGGGGCAATAATGTTGTGGTGTCTCACTGAGTGCTGAGGGCGGTTCACTGCGGGTGGGAGGATGTGTCTGTGTCTGGGCTGGTTGAGAAGCTTGGTTGCGAACCGGTGTAGTAGGGTCTCGTGACGGTGTTGTAGGCTGGTGAGATGGAGGGAGTCGAGGGCGTCCTGATAGCTGGTGTAGTGAGGGCCCAGGATGATTTTGCAGGCTCGCTTCTGGACGCGTTCAAGTTGGCGGCGCTGCGTGATGTTGATGGAGGAAGACCACGCTAGGGACGCATATGTCAGTTTGGGGCGGATGAACGAGGAGTACACGCTCGCCAGCGCACACTCAGGGGCCCCCAGCGTTTTGAGTCTCCTCAGTCGGGGGGCGTTTAAAGGGTGTTGATTAAGACTTCAGCTTCCTTAAGGCGAATTATATTCGTAGCCTTTATGTACAAGAAGCGACGGAGCGAGAGCGACTGTCGTTGTGTGTCAGTCGGACTCTCGTGAAGGAGTGGCGAGTTACAGGTTGGAAAATAATTGTTACAATCGGTCACGTATGTCAAGGTGACCTCCACGCACCATCGGAGTGCGAAGTATACAAAACTGAGACGGTAAACACTGACGGACGACATTCCTATAAGGTGGCGTGATCTATCTGTCGTGGGTTTTTCCATTGACAATTGTATGCCTAATTCGTGGTGATATTAAATAATAATAATAGTACATTGATATCCTACTATAACACTGCTCGGTCACCTACCAGTGATCGCGACCTCGCGATATATAAAAATCTAAATAGCAGTCTAGGTACCATGAACATACATAGTGGGAGTATGTCAAGCAGACTGCCTATGATACAATTACAATAAAACACTGGCTATGTAAGAACAGATGGTGAGGTATAATATAAATAGTGAGAGGGAAACCACAACGTGTGTGACATGAAACACAAGAAACCTCTCAAAAGATAAATATAAGGACACATGTATAAGAAACCATCAACTGGCATAGTTACAGACAATGAAACGTTGATCTAGCGCCTAAAAAAAAAATACAGTAGTGAAACACAGTACAATGTTAAGTATAGGAGCAGCCAGGTTTCTCTCCCCTGACTTGTCTGAGAAAAGGAAAAACTACCTTGCCAGTGGCCTCCCTGCATCCAGTCGCCGTGTCTGCACAACCAAATAATCGTGCAGGACAGAGTTTCTCCTAATAAGGTAGCACATGACGACGAGACTGACGAACATCAGAAACAATGGTACAAAAAATCCAGGGTACAGGTTGGGGAGATGCAAATAATCAGGCAGCGTTTCCTCCAGGGTTTCCGCAAAATCTGTTTTGTTCGCGAAAGACAATGAATTAAGGGAATTAGTCACATACGAGATGCTGGAGAAATGAATGTCATCGAGAGACCGTAGAGGAAACACTCGATGGGAAATATTGGCCGTGAAAACCAGACGAATCCGGGACGGGTACGTTGTTATGTTAGTGGAGCGGATATAGCATGCTTCCGCTATGGCATAGTGACCAGTAACCCGTTGATAAGTGGTACCCTCCGGGCAGATGACCGATACATAGAATGACTGATGGAAATAAAAATAATGCAGACCCTGAAAGTTCTTATGGAAAACAGGCGTTGGTGTTAGCTGCTTGTAAGGGCACAGGGAAAGAGCGTCAGACGCGTTCACGCGGGTGAGGGCGATCTCGCAAACCCCTCCCCGAACTGGTAGGAAGGCAAAGAGAGACGCAGAGCAATAGAATCGCCTGAAGACCGTCTCCTTGCAATACTGCAAGAGTGAGTAGCTACCCGTTGAATACAGAGCGAAATCCTTCGCGATTAGAACAAGAGACGGGGACGTGTCCAGGGCTAACACACTGTCCCTTGCTGAAAAAGGGAACGGGACAATTTCGTGTGCCTCAAACACGTCCGCCGTCTGAAATGGAACATGAATGATTATGGCATCAGGGGTGAGGCTGGACTCAATCAAGGGGTAAAAATATTGACTCATGTCCGGGGTGAATAAGGGTGTTAGGCTATAATTTTGATACCCGATCTGGACAGTCGTTCTCAAATCGTGTAGAGGGAACAAGGCAGGTGTGACTCTACCGTGCGCTGCGTCAACCATGTTGCTAATAACCTGTTGATTTGCCGTTGCGACAGAGTTAATGACGTTTTCCAATACATGCAAGGCCTGATCTAGGAGGAGGAACTGATTCACCTGGTCGATCTGTTTGACAACTATGTTGATAACCTCTACCATCTTATTTGTCTGCTCTAGCAGTTCCTCAATATTAGTATGCAATTGCGCAAGTTTTCTACAATTGGCGTTGATCACCCTGCGATTTACAGCAGCAAAGGAAAGTACATGAGCGTAGTGGTCCCGCAAATCGCGAACGTCCCCGTCGGTAGCCGTACCGAAAAGGAACTTTGAGGCGGACCCAACGATGTTGAGCAACCCCCTCTTTACCCGAGAGTGAACTGAGTGAGAACTATAATCCATGTTTACCTCATCAACCTTTCCCCGTAAGAACAGAATCCTATCCTCCAGTAGTTGAAAAAGAGTCAGAGAGTTGGTACTAGAAGGTGCCTTTGATTCCCTAGTCTTGGTAGCCCGTACGGCGTCTGCCATGCCGAGTAGTTTTTCTGAGACTATCCTGATTGTGTCCGTGGTGTTGGTCAAGGAAGTATATGGATATTTTACGAGGAGCACATCTTCTATGAGGAAGACCTCTCCTATGTGTGCCGTGAGGGCACCAGGCTTCAGGTGGATGGGTGTTGATGCAAACAGGGAGCCGAGGGACAACAAGATGGTCAGAAAACGCAACATCATGATCTGAAAGTGGTGGGAATGAAGTATTTAAACCCGTGGTCTCAAGTCATAGCTATGGGTGTTGGGATTATCTTGTTGAACATTTGACTCTGAGGGGGAAGTACCAATATCAAGGTCCAAAGGTGAGGGAATTACTTTCAGACGATCACTGTGAACTTCTAGACTGACTCCACTATTTGACTCTAGAACCTCGAACCGATTTCCCCTGACATTCCGAACAACTCGGTAAGGACCCACAAATTTAGTCCCCAGTTTCGAACTCCTTTCCGCTTGCTTAATCATGACTGTGTCACCCTCTTTCAAATTCACCGGGACGGCCTGTTTGTGTTGTTTTGACATCATTTCAACCTTCGTAGCTTTTAACGTACACCTAACTTCTGAGTGTATCTTGGAAAACATATGCATCTGCTGTTGTGCGTACCTATCAATGTTGTAGAGAGGTTGTTGAGGTTTTGTTAGGAAGTCGTACGGAAGACGTTTCTCCACCCCATATAAGATGTAGTAGGGAGACTTCCCCGTAGAGTCGTTTACCGACGTATTTATGGAAGCGGCTATATGCGATAGCCAATCCTCCCAGTTATCGTGGAGATCGTTCACGATAGGCCTGAGGACCTGTAAGATTTTACTATTAGCCCTCTCCGCCAACCCATTAGCAGCCGGGTGGTAAGCGGTGATGAAGGATTGCGTGATGTTAAACTGAGCGCATATTTCGCTCAATACTGAGTTTCTAAACTCGGTGCCATTGTCACTCAAGAGAATTCGAGGAGACGAATGTGGACACAACACGTGAGTCACGAGGGCATGGGCCACGCGTGTGGCTGTCTTGTCCTTGAGAGGCGCTAGAACTAGAAACCTAGAGAACTGGTCGACGCACACCAATAAGTAGCGGGAGCCATGTTGGCTCTGGGGGAGCTGTAATAAGTCTATATTAACAACATCCCATGGCGCCTCTGGTACTGGGTATTGCAACATAGGTGCTGGCCCTTTGACGGACCCCTTGTGCTTACCACAAACGACGCAATGTGCGACAAGTTTTTCTACATCAACCCGTAATGTGGGCCAGTAGAATTTTCGTCTGGTGACAGATAGCGTCTTGTCTCTTCCTGGGTGACCCGCAATGGGTGTGTTATGGACCAGCTTAAGCGTCACGGGGACGTATATGTCTGGGATGACCAGTTGGTCTATAGGTACCGGCTTGGTTGGCCATGACCTACAAAGGAGGTTGTCCTCTGATAGGAAGAATTGTGAAAAGGGAACTGGCAATTCAGGAAGGTTTGATTCGTCTCCCGACTCGAGGGCGTAAATTAACCTGTTCCACACAGGGTGGTCACGCTGAGCAGTGTGTAGCTCAGGTGAAGTGAAGTTGTGGATGACCTCTGGGGTGGTAATCGCGCCTATCGGAATATTCCGAGATAAGGCATCTGCGACCACATTTGTTTTCCCGGTGATATATTTTATCTCCGGATTGTATGCTTGGATCGTTAAGAACCATCTTGCCAGACGACCGTGTAGGTTTATTCCCTTGAAAAGATCAGTTATGGCCGCGTGGTCCGTATATACCACAATTACGTACCCCATCACTATGTCACGAAAATGCTTCAGAGCCCACACAATGGCAAGAGCCTCTAGGTGGGTAACAGAATAGTTCTTTTCCGGAGCTGTAAGTACTCGACTGGCGAACGCCATCACATGCTTTTTGCCGGACTTATCTGTTTGCATCAGCGCGGCTCCTACTCCACTAGCCGAAGCGTCGGTACAAAGCTGAAAGGGATCCTTGAAATCCGGAAAGACAAGGACCGGAGCCTGTGTAAGCGCTTTCTTTAAATCCTCAAAACTCGTTTGTTGAGCTGGGAGCCACTGAAATGGTACGTCTTTCTTTAAAAGATGGGTTAGGGGACTCGCGCGTGCTGCGAAGTCCTTAATGAAAGGCCTGTAATAACCTGCGACTCCCAAGAAAGACCGTACCTTGTCCGCAGAGGTTGGCTGAGGGAACTCGGCAATAGCCTTTATTTTGTCGTCCACTGTGTGGATGCCGAATTCGTCCACGACATGCCTCAAGAACTTGATCCGAGGCTTTAAAAATTCACATTTGGTGATTTTGAGCTTTAATCCGACCTCTTGAAGTCTGTGTAGGACTGCTTTTAGTGTTTCCATGTGTACATGCACGTCTTTACTTGCTATGATGATGTCGTCTAAATACACATAGACAGAGTTGCCCAGCAAGTCACCGAAAATACTGTTCATTGTCCTTTGGAAGGTCAAGGGAGCTCCTTTGAGCCCGAACGGCATCCTCGTCCACTCATAGTGGCCATGAGGCGTGCTGAAAGCCGTTATTTCACGTGACTCGGGGGCCATGGGCAGCTGCCAGTAGCCACTGACCAGATCAAGACTCGTAAAGACTTTATTTCCTCTACCGAGACACATCAGAAGATCTCTAAGAACGGGAAGCGGAAAATGATCATCCACGGTCGCGGTGTTCACACGCCGGAAATCAATCACAGGACGATAAGAGGCGTCTTTCTTCGGAACCAGGAACAAGGGTGAATTCCACGGGGAATTCGATTCTTTGATGACACCTTGTTCTAACATTTCAGAGATAAGTTGTTGCACCACCTCCCTCTGACTGTGGGGGAGCTTGTACGCATTGATATATACATTTTTTGTATTGGGTTTTAACTTAATGTGTTGTTCAGCACACTGCTTAAATCCAAGCGACTCGCCTGGTAAAGCAAGCGCCCCCGATAATGTTCCAGAAGCTGGACTAAGGTTGGCTTAATTTCGGAATAGTGTGCAACTTTTAAGAATGCCTCTAAATTAGCTGTGTCTTGTTCGGGAGAAGCCTGACACGCCGAGGTTATGCCTGATACTTGGGCTGAAGGGTATTCAGCTGGTTCCGGGGCGACATTTCTCCCATACACTAGACACTGGCATAATCGAACACCGTGTTTTAAGGATACAGGGGATTCAGACGTGTTTATTACCAATGCCTCTGCAAAACCTCCCTCCTTGACTGTTGCAAGAGTTACCTCCACCGTCACGCGGTGTACGTGAGGAACTCCGTCGATACACACATCACTGCCCGCCGGAGGGGCGTTAGGCAAACGGATTTTAACAAGTTTTGCAGCACGATCCGGAACTATATGAGGACCTTCTACGACTGCCGTTACTGTCCGCCACAAGTCTGCAATGGTTTCGTGTGGTTTGACCGTAAGAGGTGACACTTGGGCGGTGGCAGTCCCTGAGTCTGTGGTGGGTTGGTCATTTTCCACCTCTGAGGGTGAGATTACAGTTGACAGAGGCGATGGATTGACCATCCCCTGTATGCGTCGGCCTTGATACACGATCGCGTTGTTTTCAGGGTTTATGGTTATGTGCAGGTCTCTCATGGCGTTTAATCCTAAGATCCCATCCACAGGTAAAGCAAACCTGCTAGAGACATAAAAGAAATCTCGAAAGGGACATACTTTTTTTATGTAAGCTGACTGTTAGTGGTACTCGCCCAAGGATTCCCAAAGTGGTGCCCGTCACGCCTACCATATTCAGGTCGTTCTCTTGGAGCGGCCAAATTTTCCCCACTCGCTTGTCGTGTCAGAGACCTGTAAGCGGAGTCGGATATGACATTGACTGTGGCACCCGTGTCAACCGCTAAGGTGAGTGAAATTTTGCCCACCTTGCAAGGGAGGGCAATTACGCTTGTCCGTCCCAAGGCGGCAATGACGGAGTCAAGTTGCTCCCAATTAGTATTTTCCTTAAGGGACACTTGGATGTACGCCTCGGGGCTGTCACGAAGTCATGTCTTTTTATTCTGAGAAGAGGAGTGTGGTTTACTGTCCGCTGAGGACTTGTACTTCTGTTCCTCCTTGGCCTTTTGTATTGCAGAACAACTGTCTGAATCATGAAAACCATTCCCGTGGATATGGCAAAAGGCAGCCTTCCGCTGATGGTTTGGCCTAGGGTTCCTGTGTGATGAATGATGCGCGCCCCTGTAACCTCCTGACCTCCTATCTGAGCCCCGTCTTGAATGTGTTGATTCCCTACGTTTCGCGAAACAAGAATGTTCAGAATGTCCTGATTGTTTGCAAAAACTACAGGTGAGAGAGACCTTACTTTGAGCCTGTAATACTGCGGCTGGTGCGAGGGGATGCTGGTGAGGGTGTCCTTGAACCTTGAGTGGGTTGTAAGTATGCAGACGAACCCGGGGGTGAACGAATTCTGCGGCCTGTAATTGATAAATAATGAGTGCCTGAACAGAAGATTACATTAGTAAATTCACCGGTTGTGGTATCGTGTTCCAGTCCCTCTTCACTTGAAGGACGAGCCAACTGTTTAAAGGTGTCGCCGAGTTTAGCGAGAGTGTCTTTGTTCATACTATGGTGTAAAACATTTACAAAATAGGAGCATATGTTGATAGCTGTAAATATGAACCAATAAACGGAACGCGTATGAATGAATAGTTTGCGTTGAAACCCTAAAAAGGCAAGAAAGAATGGCTAGCAAGGTGCCTGTTTAGACGTAATAGAAGTTAAGGTTATAATGGAATGCCCTAATGATATGGGTATATATAGAAAGAATAACTATATAAACAAGTGGTATGTTAAGTGAGTATACCATTGATGCTCACGTTTTCTCTCGAGCGGTGAAAAGAAAACGGAGGCAGGGCACACTGATGAAGATTAACTTTGATCAGGGAAATCACACTATACTCAATAGACTCGCTAGCAAACAATAAGAAAGAATCAATATCGTATGCGAATGAACGTTACTCCCACAATTATGACTGATTAACAGCGTTAGGAACACAGAAATAAAAAAAATCGTGCCCCTGCACGGACAATAATGAAAATAAGCCGAGTCGGCAGATTTGGACAAGAAGGGAATATCCACAAATACCAAGATTAGTCAGCTGATGTAGTGGAGAGGGCGACGGCTTGTGATGCCCTGGGTTACGTGCAGTCGTTGCAGGCGCGTCAGGAAACCTCGGCCGCGGCCACAGCGGCGGTGAGAGGTGAGGGATGGGCTGACATCGGAGGACTCGCAATGGCGGTTGAAAAACTGCTGACCCAGCAATTTGAGCGGCCGCCGATGCGGCGGCTGGGAGCCGGTACACTGCCGCCAGACGAATGATGGCCGCGTCGTCCTTGTTATAGTAAGAGATGGGCGGCTGTGGCAGAGAAGACGACTTGGGTGTGTAACCTCTTGAGAAGACGCCTTGCAAGAAACGGTAGTGGGAACAGCTTGCAGTCACTGGGAGATGGCCGCGGGTACCCTTGCTGACTGTTTGCCGGAAGAGGTTTGGGCCGATGCTCCCGGCAGCGGCGGTGGTGCCGCCAGCTGTGGAGCGAGGGGCATGCGGGGTGTCCCAAGATCAGCGGGGCGGGCCTCCTCGTTGCCGGTGTGAATACTTCTGCCGTATATCGGAGTGGCTTGCAGGGTTCGTAGCAGTGCTGGCTTGAAGCGGGGGAGCGGCTTGTAGATTGTGGCCCTCGCTTTCGGCTGCGTAGGCCTGTGGGTAGCTCGGGGCTTGAAGGCTTGACGCCTGTAGAGTTGCTTGAAGCTGGTGTGCTCGAGGCTTGTAGGCTGGACGCCTGTAAAGTTGCTTGTAGCTGGTGTGCTCGAGGCTTGTAGGCTTGACGCCTGTAGAGTTGCTTGTAGCTGGTGTGCTCGGGGCTTGTAGGCTTGACGCCTGTAGAGTTGCTTGTAGCTGGTGTGCTCGGGGCTTGTAGGCTGGACGCCTGTAGAGTTGCTTGTAGCCGGCGCCTGGTGAGGTGCTTGTATCTGGCGCCGAGTGAGGTGCTTGAAGCTGGCGACTTGTGAGTTGCACGTAGCTGGTGCCTTGTGAGATGCTTGTAGATGGCGCCTTGTGAGTTGCACGTAGGTGGCGACTTGTGAGATGCTTGTAGCTGGCGCCTTGTGAGTTGCACGTAGGTGGCGACTTGTGAGATGCTTGTAGCTGGCGCCTTGTGAGTGGCACGTAGGTGGCGACTTGTGAGATGCTTGTAGCTGGCGCCTTGTGAGTTGCACGTAGGTGGCGACTTGTGAGATGCCGCGGACGGCTGGTGCGTTGCCGCGGACGGCAGGTGCGTTGACTCCTTCTTCCCTTGTACGCCTGTCCCCGGAGTTTGTTGGTGAGTTCTCGTGGCTTGGAGGAGAACGAGGTAGCGAAGGCACAGGCGCGGGGTGACCGCTGCCAACCAAATGTAACGGGCTTGTCGGGGGGCGTTTAAAGGGTGTTGATTAAGACTTCAGCTTCCTTAAGGCGAATTATATTCGTAGCCTTTATGTACAAGAAGCGACGGAGCGAGAGCGACTGTCGTTGTGTGTCAGTCGGACTCTCGTGAAGGAGTGGCGAGTTACAGGTTGGAAAATAATTGTTACAATCGGTCACGCATGTCAAGGTGACCTCCACGCACCATCGGAGTGCGAAGTATACAAAACTGAGACGGTAAACACTGACGGACGACATTCCTATAAGGTGGCGTGATCTATCTGTCGTGGGTTTTTCCATTGACAATTGTATGCCTAATTCGTGGTGATATTAAATAATAATAATAATACATTGATATCCTACTATAACACCATGTGAGCTTGTTGTCCAGGGTGACTCCAAGTAGTTTTGCAGATGTAACTACCCGGAGGGGAGTGTCGTTGATGGACACCACAGGGGGGGCAACAGGGGCAGAGGAGGTGTTGATGTGTAGGAGTGTAGTTTTGGTGTCGTTGATGGTGACCATGTTTTGTGTTGTCCATGTGTGAAGGTTGTGTAGTGTTTCCTGGAGGTGGGAATAATCTGGGTTGCTGTTGTCAACTGTTACTCCCACTGTGGTGTCGTCCACGTACTTCCAGCGGTGGGGTGTGTTGGTCAGGGCGTCATTAATTAGTATAAGGAAGCACAAAGGGCCCATTTTGGACCCCTGAGGTACCCCGCAAGTAAGGTGTAGAGGAGGGGAGGCCACTCCCTGAAATCTCACCACCTGTTTATGCTGGTGCAGGAAATCAGCCAGCCAGGAGACCAGGTTAGGGTGAAGCCCTAGGTTTATTGCTTTGTTGATGACTGTGGTATGGTGAACTAGGTCAAAAGCCTTTCGGAAATCAATAAAAGCGAGATAAACTGATGTTTTGCGTTTTTCAAGATTTCTGTAGGCAAAGTCCAGGAGATTAGGCAGTGTGTGGTGGAGGTTGACTTGATATTGCCGTACTGTTGTGGGTCTATGAGGGGAGCAAGATGAGTGTAAGTCCACTTGAAAATGAAGGCTTCACACAGGAGGCTGGGAATGGGGGTGATAGAAATAGACCTCAAGTCACTCAGTGATTGAGGGATGGTGGTCTTGGGAATCGGAGTGACATATGCTGTTTTCCAGTCAGCAGGACACTGGCTTTGACGGAAGGAAGCGTTAAAAATAGAGGCGAGGGGGGTGGCCAGCTCGGGGGCAAACTCCTGGTACAGTTTAATGTGTGGTTCCTGCAATAAATGCTACATGTTTACTGATGTAGCCTATGAAATACATATCACTCTCTGCCCTGTAATTTGGTGTGTCACATACTGCAGCATAACTTTCCTGCTATTTTCTTACACTATGAGTTGCCTTATTTTGTCTCATTTGCTTTTATCATATGTGCCTCCGCTGCATACTTGTGCCTACTGAGCTTAATATCTTCATGACCCTGACACCAAGGTCAGAGCTTGTGAGATCATGCCGTGTCCTACATCCCATTTTCACCTCCCGGCTCGGCTCATGTGTTACCTTCTTGATGTCCTCCATCATGTATTTCAGCATGTTTTATGATGCTTTGCTCTTATATTGATGTGCCTTGCAACATTTTTATACAGTTTTCATTGTACATAACGCACCATTGTTGGTTTTGCCTGTTATAAATCGGGTCATGTTCAGTTAACAAGCTTTGAGTGTCTCCCATTGTTTATTTCAGTTGTAATGCTTAGAAGCTTTTGTTCTCTGCCCTGTCAAGCAGTTTGCAATGCTTGCCATTATCTGGCACTTGTACAGTTAGTATGATATTTTTACTCAGCTAAGAGCATTTTGCAAAAGGTAAAGGTAAGGCTGGGGGCATACGCTGTAGCAGCGCGTGGCCTCGGTGCTCATCTCTGTAACATTGGCCCTTGAGCCTGTGGTGTTAGGGAACCCATTACCCTGGGACACAGGACCAGTGTGACATCCGGGTTACCACAGTTGCAAAGGCATTATAGTAATTTAGCATGCATAGAATGTTGTATGCTTTGCTTGTATTTAAAGCACTGGATATGTTTGATACACACACACACACACACACACACATATATATATATATATATATATATATATATATATATATATATATATATATATATATATATATATATATATATATATATATATATATATATATTAGCAAATGCTTTCAACATCATATTTTTCCTAAAAAAACAAATTGATATAGTGTAGATAATACCTAATAAAACATAAGAACAAATATATTTTTCTTTACCCCATTAGTAAATCATTTTATAATGAAAAAAAATAAGTGAAGGCTGGATAGGGTGCTGTGGCAGGTACTTCAAAAATAGTAAAGCTACCCCTGAAAAGTGACGTTTTTGGTGGGCTGCAATAGATAGGCGCTACTTCCGCACGCCCGAGGAATTACTACATATCACTATCTCTATCACTATCTCTTCGTATATAGTCTCTTTGCCTCAACCCTTCAGAGAGAGCTCAGCGCCGCGTGAGCCGTGATCGAGGGTGGATGTTACGCTCCACCTCCAACGCCTTCCCGCCTGGCCTATCCTTCCCCGCATAAGGAGTTTCCACCGTCGAGCGATTCAAACCTAGTGCTGGAAGTGTGCTGTGTGTGCTGACGAGCTGCTGAGTGTGCTGAGGCTTGGCTTGGCTTATAGTGTGAGTTTAGGATTGACGGGAAAAAGTTTGGAAATTGCGTTTGTTGGCTATTAGCTCCACCGCCTCCACCGCTGTCGCTTCCACCTGACTCATCCTGCTGACGTGAGTGTGTGCGTGCGTGTGTGTGTGTGATGGGGGGAGAGGGTTGGGGGTTTATGTGGGGGTTAGGGAGTTGATGTGTGTGTGTGTGTGTGTGTGTGTGTTTTCGGGTCTGTGGGGGGCTGTGTTATATAGAATGAAAAAAATATATAATATATATTTTTTTCATCACTATATATTATATAGTGATAAAATTAAAAAAATATATAGAATAAAAAAAAAATAGAATTGCCATCGTTCAGAGCCAAGTGCGCTACATTGTGTTTTTGTTGTTGTTCTCTGCTGTCCTATGCTGTCAAGTGCTGCTCTGTGCTGCTCTGTGCTGTTCTATGCTGTCCCGTTTTGTCCTATGCTGTCCTATGCTGTCCTGTGCTATCTTATGCTGTCCTGTGCTGTCCTATGCTCTTCTATGCTGTGCTGTCTTATACTGTTCCTTGCTGTTCTATGTTGTCCTGTGCTGTCTTATGCTGTCCCATGCAGTCCTGTGCTGTCCTATGCTGTCCTAGCTGTGCTGTCTTATGCTGTCCTGTGCTGTCCTGTGCTGTCCTATGCTGTCCTGTGCTGTCTTATGCTGTCCCGTGCTGTCCTATGCTGTCCCGTTCTGTCCTATGCTGTCCTGTGCCATCTTGTGCTGTCTCATGCTGTCCTGTGCCATCTTATGCTGTTCTGTGCTGTCCTATGCTGTCCTATGCTGTCTTGTGCTGAATGAGAAGACATAAATTGCATCGTAGAAAACCAAGTTCGCTACGATGTGTTTTTATATATTTATGTGCAAGAACCCTGGCCCTTAAGCCCTATAGTAATACACGCTAGTAAAACACTCACGCTAGTAATACACTCTAGTAAACACTCACGCTAGTAATACACGCTAGTAAACACACACGCTAGTAATACACACACGCTAGTAAGACACGCTAGTAAGCACTCACGCTAGTAATACACACACGCTAGTAAACAATCACTCTAGTAATACAAGCTAGTAGACACACACGCTAGTAATACACACACGCTAGTAAGACACGCTAGTAAGCACTCACGCTAGTAAGACACGCTAGTAAGCACTCGAGCTAGTAATACACACACGCTAGTAATACACGCTAGCTACCACTCACGCTAGTAATACACACACGCTAGTAATACACACACGCTAGTAATACACGCTAGTAAGCACTCACGCTAGTAATACACGCTAGTTACCACTCACGCTAGTAATACACGCTAACTACCACTCACGCTAGTAATACACACACGCTAGTAATACACGCACAGTAAGCCAGTAATACACGCCAGTAATACACACGCTAGTAATACACGCCAGTAAACACGCTAAACACCACGCTATTAATACACGCTAGTAATACACGCTAGTAATACACGCTAGTAATACACGCTAGTAATACACGCTAGTAATACACGCTAGTAAACACTCACGCTAGTAATACACGCTAGTAAACACTCACGCTAGTAATACACGCTAGTAATACACGCTAGTAATACACGCTAGTAAACACTCACGCTAGTAATACACGCTAGTAAACACTCACGCTAGTAATACACGCTAGTAAACACTCACGCTAGTAATACACGCTAGTAAACACTCACGCTAGTAATACACGCTAGTAAACACTCACGCTAGTAATACACGCTAGTAAACACTCACGCTAGTAACACACGCTAGTAAACACTCACGCTAGTAATACACGCTAGTAAACACTCACGCTAGTAATACACGCTAGTAAACACTCACGCGAGTAATACACGCTAGTAAACACTCACGCTAGTAATACACGCTAGTAAACACTCACGCTAGTAATACACGCTAGTAAACACTCATAAAGTAGTAATACATAGTAAACACTCACGCTAGTAATACACGCTAGTAAACACTCACGCTAGTAATACACGCTAGTAAACACTCACGCTAGTAATACACGCTAGTAAACACTCACGCTAGTAATACACGCTAGTAAACACTCACGCTAGTAATACACGCTACTAAACACTCCCGCTAGTAATACACGCTAGTGATACACGGGAAATAGTTACCGGATATTAAGGGGGCACTCATTTTTCTTCCTGCCATATCTTTCCCTTCCCTTCCCTTCCCTTCCCTTCTTCTCCATTCTCTTTTCTTTTCCTTCCCTTCCCTTCACTTCCCCTCCCTTTTCTTCCCCTCCCTTTCCTTCCATTCCCTTCCCTTCTCCTTCCTTCCCCTCCCTTCCCTTCCCTTCTCTTCCCTTCTCTTCTCTTTTCATCCCTTCTCTTCTCTTCCCTTCCCTTCTCTTCCCCACAACTCCAACTAAATTTGTGTTTCTTAGGTTCGTGGTACAGAGGAATGAAACTGCACCTGGAAATGCCTAAAACTCCTACGAAAGCCTTGTCAAATATGTGTTTCTTAGGTTCGTGGTACAGAGGAAGGGTCATGAAACTGCCCTTGGAAATGCCTGAAACTCCTACGAAAGCCTTGCCAAATATGTGTTTCTTAGGTTCGTGGTACAGAGGAAGGGTCAAACTACCACCAGAGTCATGAAACTGCTCCTGGAAATGCCTAAAACTCCTACGAAAGCCTTGTCAAATATGTGTTTCTTAGATTCGTGGCACAGAGGAACGGTCAGACTACCACCAGGGTCATGAAGCTATCCCAAAATATGCACACAACAAACACGAAAGTCTTGCCAAATTTGTGTTTCTTGGATTCGTGGCACAGAGGAACGGTCAAATCACCACCAGGGTCATGAAACTACCTCTGGAAATGCCTAAAACTCCTACGAAAGCCTTGTCAAATATGTGTTTCTTAGGTTCGTGGTACAGAGGAAGGGTCATGAAACTGCCCTTGGAAATGCCTGAAACTCCTACGAAAGCCTTGTCAAATATGCGTTTCTTAGGTTCATGGTATAAAGGAACAGTCAAATCACCACCAGGGTCATGAAACTGCCCCTGGAAATGCCTTAAACTCCCACGAAAGCCTTGTCAAATATGTGTTTCTTAGATTCGTGGCACAGAGGAAGGGTCAAATCACCACCAGGGTCATGAAACTGCCCCTGGAAATGCCTAAAACTCCTACGAAAGCCTTGTCAAATAATATTTTGTGCTTCTTAGGTTCGTGGTACAGAGGAACGGTCATGAAACTGCCCCTGGATATGCCTAAAACTCCTACGAAAGCCTTGAAGCTATACAGTTCCTGGTTAGTGTTTTTATTATTATCAGTGTGTGTTATGAATGTCTTTAGGGAGGAGGGCTCATAGAACATAACAAACTGCGGCGACCCTTTGTTCTGTGCAGTGATCAATGAATGTTTACTATTAGGAAGATCATTAGGTGTGGATGACGGGAAGAAATGAGTGCAGGGAACAAGGGAGTTTTTGGCATTTCCAGGGGTAGTTTCGTGACCCTGGTGGTAGTTTGACCCTTCCTCTGTACCACGAACCTAAGAAACACATATTTGACAAGGCTTTCCTAGGAGTTTTAGGCATTTCCAGGGGTATTTTTATGACCCTGGTGGTTATTTAACCGTTCCTCTGTACCATGAATCTAAGAAACACATATTTGGCAAGGCTTTCCTAGGAGTTTTAGGCATTTCCAGGGGTAGTTTCATGACCCTGGTGGTGATTTGACCCTTCCTCTGTACCATGAATCTAAGAAACACATATTTGACAAGGCTTTCCTAGGAGTTTTAGGCATTTCCAGGGGTAGTTTTATGACCCTGGTGGTGATTTAACAGTTTCTCTGTACCATGAATCTAAGAAACACATATTTGACAAGGCTTTCCTAGGAGTTTTAGGCATTTCCAGGGGTAGTTTCATGACCCTGGTGGTGATTTGACCGTTCCTCTGTACCACGAACCTAAGAAACACATATTTGACAAGGCTTTCGTAAGGGTTTTAGGCATTTCCAAGGGTAGTTTTACGACCCTGGTGGTGATTTGACTCTTCCTTTGTACCACGAACCTAAGAAACACATATTCTTACAAGGCTTTCGTAGAAGTTTTAGGCAATTTCAGGGGTAGTTTCATGACCCTGGTGTGATTTGAGTGTGTGTGGAGGTGTGTGTGTGTGAGAATGTGCGTGTGTGTGTGTGTGTGTGTGTGTGTGTGTGTGTGTGTGTGTGTGTGTATTTGCAAAGTTGTGATAATTATAGATAAAGCGACGTAATACTGGATGGGTCCCGTCTGCAAATATCAGTTTATCAAGTTTAGCGTAAATCTCATCAGTAGTTTTAGCTTCAGCACATTCTGAAGGTCGTGTGATGTGTCAATATATGGAGGAGAGACAAGGAGAGGGAGGAGTGGGGAAGGAGAACGAGGAGAGGGAAGGAGACGGAGAAGAGGCGAATGAGGAGGAGATGGAGAAGAGGGTAAAGAAAAGGGAAGAGAGGGGGAAGAGAAAGAGAAGAAGGAGGAGAAGGGAAGGAGGAGGGGAAGGAAAGGAGAAGGAAGAGAGGGGAAAGAGAGAGAGAGAGAGAGAGAGGAGAGGGAAGGGAAATGCTCAGAACTCCTATGAAAGCCTTGTCAAATATGTGTTTCTTAGGTTCATGGGTCAAACTGTCACCAGGGTCATAAAACTACGTCTGGAAACTCCCAAAACTCTTACGAAAGCCTTGCCAGATTTGTGTTTCTTAGGTTCTTTGTACAGAGGGAGGGTCAAACTACCACAAGGGTCATAAAACTACCCCTGGAAATTCCCAAAACTCTTACGAAAGCCTTGCCAGATTTGTGTTTCTTAGGTTCTTTGTACAGAGGGAAGGTCAAATTGCCAACAGGGTCATAAAACTACCCCTGGAAATTACCCTAATAACTCCTACGAAAGCCTTCCCAGATTTGTTTTTCTTAGGTTCGTGGTACAGAGGGAGGGTCAAACTACCACCAGGGTCATAAAACTACCCCTGGAAATCCCCAATACTCCTACGAAAGCCATGTCAAATGTGTGTCTCTTAGGTTCGTGGTACAGAGGAAGGGTCAAACTACCATCAGGGTCAATACGCCTGGAAATTCCCAAAAGTCTTACGAAAGCCTTGCCATATTTGTGTTCCTCTTAGGTTCGTGGTACAGAGGAAGGGTCAAACTACCTCCAGGGTCATAAAACTACCCCTGGAAATGCCCCCCATAACTCCTACGAAAGCCTTGTCAGATATGTGTTTCTTAGGTTCGTGGTACAGAGGGATGGTCAAACTACCACCAGGGTCATAAAACTTCCCCTGGAAATGACCCCCACAACTCCTACGAAAACCTTGTCAAATATGTTTTCCTAGGTTCATGGGTCAAACTACCACCATGGTCATAAAACTACCCCTGGAAATGACCCCAATAACTCCTACGAAAGCTTTGCCAGATTTGTGTTTCTTAGGTTCGTGGTACAGAGGAAGGGTCAAACTACCACCAGGGTCATAAAACTACCCCTTGAAATGCCCCCCACAACTCCTAAGAAAGCCTTGTCAAATATGTGTTTCTTAGGTTCGTCGTACAGAGTAAGGGTCAAACTACCACCAGGGTCATAAAACTACCCCTGGAAATGCCCCCCACAACTCGTACGAAAGCCTTGTCAAATATGTGTTTCTTAGGTTCGTGGTACAGAGGAAGGGTCAAACTACCACCTCGGTCATTACACTACGCCTGGAAAATCCCCAAACTCTTACGAAAGCCTTGCCAAATTTGTTTTCCTCTTAGGTTCGTGGTACAGAGGAAGGATCAGACTGCCACCAGGGTCATAAAACTACACCTGGAAGTTACCCCCATAAGCTTCTAGGGAAGCCTCGTCAAATATGTGTTTCTTGGGTTCATGGGTCAAACTACCACCAGGTTCATTAAACTACCCCTGGAAATGCCCCACACAACTCCTAGGAGAGCCTTGTCAAATTTGGGTTCTTCTTAGGTTCGTGGTTCAGAGGAAGGGTCAGACTACCACCAGGGTCATAAAACTACCCCTGGAAATACCCCCCACAACTCCTACGAAAGCCTTGTCAAATATGTGTATCTTAGGTTCGTGGTATAAAGGGAGGGTCCAATTACCACCAGGGTCATAAAACTACCCCTGGAAATGCCCCCAATAACTCCTACGAAAGCCTTGTCAAATATGTGTATCTTAGGTTCGTGGTATAAAGGGAGGGTCCAATTACCACAAGGGTCATGAAACTACCCCTGGAAATGACCCCCATAACTCTTATGAAAGCCTTGTCAAATTTGTGTTACTTAGGTTCGCGGTACAGAGGAAGGGTCCAACTACCACCAGGTTCATGAAACTACCCCTGGAAATGACCCCCATAACTCCTATGAAAGCCTTGTCAAATTTGTGTTACTTAGGTTTGCAGTTTAGAGGGAGGGTCCAACTACCACCAGGGTCATGAAACTACCCCTGGAAATGACCCCCATAACTCCTATGAAAGTCTTGTCAAATTTGTGTTACTTAGGTTTGCGGTACAGAGGATGGGTCCAACTACCACCAGGTTCATGAAACTATCCCTGGAAATGACCCCCATAACTCCTATGAAAGCCTTGTCAAATTTGTGTTACTCAGGTTCGCGGTACAAAGGAAGGGTCAAACTACCACGGGGGACATAAAACTACCCCTGGAAATGACCCCCACAATAACTCCTACGAAAGCCTTGTCAAATATATGTTTCTTAGGGACATGGGTCAAACTACCACTAGGGTCATTACACAGCGCCTGGAAATTCCCAAAACTCCTACGAAAGCTTTGCTAGATTTGTGTTTTTTAGGTTCATGGGTCAAACTACCACCAGGGTCATTACACTACGCCTGGAAATTCCCAAAACTCTTACGAAAGCCTTTCCAAATTTGTGTTCCTCTTAGGTTCGTGGTACAGAGGGAGGGTCATACTACCACCGAGGTCATAAAACTACCCCTGGACATTCCCAATACTCTTACGAAAGCCTTGTCAAATATGTGTGTGTTTGGGCACCACATTGCTTAAGAATTTGACACTTGTAAGATAAGTAAGATGTTTTAACTGTGTCGATGTTGCTAGATGTCTCCCACTCACTTTGTATGCCTGAGTTTCTTCCCGTGACCTCTTGTATTCATAGCCAACAGGTCAGACCTTCCAACATGTCCCTTCCCTTCACTGCCCTGTACAATGCATCACGCCTCATATGTCCCTTGTGTGTATGTGTGTGTGTGTGTGTGTGTTTGTGTGTGTACCAAGCTGTATTTACAAAGTTGTTATAATTATTCTGCCACGCGACATAACCCTCATGGGAACCAGTCTGCAAATATCTCAAGTTTATTCAAATACAGCAAGTTTACACACTTTCCAAGTTCACAGGTGTCCAAGTTCACAGGTCTCCAAATATCAGTTTATGAGGTTTGTCAAGTTTAATTTTAATCTCATCAGTAGTTTTGACCAGAACGCTTTTTTTTCGAGGTTGCTGGAGGTGTCAAGTTAGGGAGGAGAGGGAGAGGAGAGAGAGAAGGAGAGAGGAAGGAGAAAGGAGAGAGTGGAGGGAAAGGAGAGAAGGAGAGGGAGGAAAGGAATGTGTGTGTGTGTGTGTGTGTGTGTGTGTGTGTGTGTGAGAGAGAGAGAGAGAGAGAGAGAGAGAGAGAGAGAGAGAGAGAGAGAGAGAGAGAGAGAGAGAGAGAGAGAGAGAGAGAGAGAGAGAGAGAGAGAGAGAGAGAGAGAGAGAGAAATTGATACATAAAAAATAAAAAAAACTGTGTGTGTTTGTGTGTGTGTGTGTGATCCTGGCGCACACACACACACACACACACACACACACACACACACACACACACACACACACACACACACAGACACACACACACACACACACACACACACACACACACACACAGTAATAACATAAGAGCAAACTTGACCTGAAAATAACAACAGCGTCCCTGTGAACAGATTCTAACACCCTCTTTTTGAGCGGCTCTCATGAGGGGACGTCAAGAACATCAAAGGAAGGGGAGAGGGGAGAAAGGGGAGGGAAGGGGAGGGAGATGAAGGGGAAGGAGCGTAAGGGGAAGGGAGATGAAGGGAAGGGAGGTAAGGGAGATGAAGGGAAGGGAACTAAAGGGCTGAAAGTTTTGACACAGTAACACGATAGATTTGGGAGGAGGAAGGGAGGGGAAGGAAAGGAAAGGAGGGGAAATGAAGGGAGGCGAAGGGGAAGGGAAGAGAGATGAAGGGAAGGGAACTGAAGGGCTGAAAGTGTCTATGTGAGAGGAAAAGTGGGAGAGGGAGAAGAAAGAAGTGTGACAGAAGTTTGAGTTGAAATGAAGGGAGGCGAAGGGGAAGGGAAGGGAAATGAAGGGAGGGAACAGTAAAGCCCCTTAACCCGGTAGCAGATAAGGGCCAAATTTGTGGCTTTACCGTGTAGCAGCGACGGGCCAAATTTGTGGCTTTACCGTGTAGCAGCGACGGGCCAAATTTGTGGCTTTACCGTGTAGCAGCGACGGGCCAAATTTGTGGCTTTACCGTGTAGCAGCGACGGGCCAAATTTGTGGATTTACCGTAGCAGCGACGGGCCAAATTTGTCGTGCAGCGACGGGCCAAATTTCAGGCTTTACCGTGTAGCAGCGACCAAATTTGTGCCTTTACCGTGTAGCAGCGACGCAAATTTGTGCTTTACGGGCCAAATTTGTGCCTTTACCGTGTAGCAGCGACGGGCCAAATTTGTGGCTTTACCGTGTAGCAGCGACGGGCCAAATCTGTGCCTTTACCGTGTAGCAGCGACGGGCCAAATCTGTGCCTTTACCGTGTAGCAGCAACGGGCCAAATTTCAAATGATACATAAACTGATCACAAATGCTTTGATATATATTATGAAATGGTTTGTGTGAGGGTTGACTTTTTCTTATTTTTCTCGCTTGGAGGGACCATTAAGAAACATGATCCCCACCGCTACCACCACCGGGTTAAGACAGCCCTCCACAGCTATAACCATCATCAAAACAAGACAAATAGAGGGATAATGGTGACGGCTTTGACGCACTCACCGGATAATAATTAACACACTTATAACACATGAATTGACAGTTTATTTAGCTTTGTGTGTATGTGTGTGGTGGGAGTGGTTTACGCCCGTTTTTCATTTTGACTTTGATGTGACTCTTGCTCTGAAAAACAATACCGTCAGTTGGAATGTCTATAGTGGTGGTGGTGGTGGTGGTGGTGGTGGTGTGGTTCGTTTGCCCCCCCCCCTCCTCTCTACCTCCTCCACCACCACCACCACCACCATCACCACCACTACCACTACCACCACCATCACCTCCTAAATCCACCTAAATCCCTCAATGAAGAATATAAGTCCTTTGCATGAGAGAGAGAGAGAGAGAGAGAGAGAGAGAGAGAGAGAGAGAGAGAGAGAGAGAGAGAGAGAGAGAGAGAGAGAGAGAGAGAGAGAGAGAGGTTGACCTATATTTGTATCTGTAATTTCCTTATATTAGTGTGTGTGTGTGTGTGTGTGTGTGTGTGTGTGTGTGTGTGTATGGTTTCCGCGCCAAAGTGATTGGCTTCGTGTTGATGACTATGTTTATGAGGTGGTGGTGGTGGTGGTGGTGGTGATGGAAGTTGTGGTCGTGGTGGTGGTGCTGGTGGTGCTGATGGAAGTGGTCGTGGTGGTGGTGCTGGTGGTGCTGGTGGAAGTGGTGGTGGTGGTGGTGAGGGTGGCGGTGGTGATGGTGGTGATGGTGGCGGTGGTGATGATGGTGGTGGGGGTGATCGTGGTGGTGGTGGTGGTGGTGGCGGCGGTGATGGTGGTGGTGATGAAGGTAGTGGTGGTCGTGGTGGTGGTGTTGGTATTGGTACTGATGGTGGTGGTGGTGGTTGTGGTGATGGAGGTAGTGGTGGTCGTGGTGGTGGTGGTCGTGGTGGTGGTGGTGGTGATAATGGTGGTGGTAGTGGTGGTGGTGGTGAGAGTGATGGTGGTTGTGGTGGTTGCGATGTTGGTGATGGTGGTGGTGGTGTTTGTGGAGGTGGTGGTGATGGAGGTAGTGGTGGTGGTGGTGGTGGTGGTGTCGGTGGTGGTGGTAGTTGGTGTAGTGGTGGTGCTGGTGGTGGTAGTGGTGTTGGTGGTTTTGGTGGTGTTGGTAGTGGTGGTGGTGGTGATGGAGGTAGTGGTGGTGGTGGTGGAGGTAGTGGTGGTGGTGGTGGTTGTAGTGGTGGTGGTGGTGGTGGTGGTGGTGGTGGTGGTGGTGGTGGTGGTGATGGAGGTGGTGGTGGTGGTGGTGGTGGTGATGGAGGTAGTGGTGGTGTTGGTGTTTTTGGTGGTGGTGGTGGTTGTAGTGGTGGTGGTGGTGGTGGTGGTGGTGGTGATGGAGGTAGTGGTGGTGGTGGTGGTGGTGGTGATGGAGGTAGTGGTGGTGGTGGTGGTAGTGGTGGTGGTGGTGGTGGTTTTGGTGGTGGTGGTGTTGGTGGTGTTGGTGGTGGTGGTGGTGGTGATGGTGGTGGTGGTGGTGGTGTGGTGGTGGTGGTGGTGGTAGTGGTGGTGGTTTGGTGGTGGTGATGTTGGTTTTGGTGGTGGTGGTGGTGGTGGTGGTGGTGGTGGTGATGATGGTGGTGGTAGTGCTGATGGTGGTAGTGGTGGTGGTTGTGGTGGTGGTGGTGTTGGTTTTGGTGGTGGTGGTGGTGGTAGTGGTGGTGGTGGTGGTGGTGATGATGGTGGTGGTGGTGGTGGTGGTGGTGGTGGTGGTGATGGTGGTGGTTGTGGTGGTGGTGGTGGCGGTTGTGGTGGTGGTGGTTGTGGTGGTGGTGGTGGCGGTTGTAGTGGTGGTGGTGATGGTGGAGGTGGTGGTGATGGTGGTGGTGGTGATGGTTGTAGTGGTGGTGGTGGTGGTGGTAATGGTGATGGTGGTGATGGTGGTGGTGGTGGTGGTGGTGGAGGTACTGGTGGTGGTGGTGGTGGTGGTTATGGTGGTGGTGGTGATGGTGGTGGTGGTAGTGGTGGTGGTGATGGAGGTAGTGGTGGTGGTGGTGGTGGTTATGATAGTGGTGGTGATGGTGGTGGTGGTGGTGGTGATGGTAGTGGTGGTGGTGGTGGTGGTGATGGTGGTGGTGATGGAGGTGCTTGTACGGCTGTAGTTGTTGTTGTTGTTGTTGTTGTTGTTGTTGTTGTTGTTGTCAGAGCATCGAGATGGGGTACTGTTATGTGACCCCAGTGATAGTTTGACACGACCTGATGGGCTTCGTGGTGCAATGGTTAGCATGCTCGCCTCACAACCGAGAGAGCCCGGCTTCGATTCCCGGGCGGAGTGGAAACATTTGGGCGGCTTTTCCGATACCCTACGCCCCTGTCCACCCAGCAGTGAATGGGTACCAGGTATTAATCAGGGTTTGTGTCCCGTCTCCTGGGGTCTGTTCCCTTCCCCTATAATTCCTTCCCCTTCTTTCTCTCTCCGGCATATGACCACAGATGTTGCGCCAACTAAACCAAACATTCCAACTTTTCCCCTTCTCCTATAACTCCTTCCTCTTCTGTCTCTCTCCGGCATATGACCAAAGATGTTGCGCCGACTAAACAAAACTTTCCAACTTTTTTCCCTTCTCCTGTAATGCCTTCCCCTTTTGTCTCTCTCCGGCATATGACCACAGATGTTGCGCCGACTAAACAAAACTTTCCAACTTGACACGACCTACACCATCAACGGGAATAAGTAACCATAAAAACCCACTTAATCTTCTCCGTGGCTTTGGGTAACAGTCATAATGGTAGCCCGATACGTATATAAGCCCATACCTTCGTCAGGGTGTGGCCGCCAGGACAGAGCACAGAGCTACCCGCCCTCACACTCCCCCAGTACAGTCCTGTAGGAGGCGTGGGATTGCCTTTGTAACGGCTCCAACTTATGGTCATTATTCTCGTTTCTTGATTATTGATTGGTGTTGTTGCGTCTTTTAGGGCCGCTTTCACAGTCACTTTGCTTGTTTTGATCGTTACCGATGGCGGCGATCGACGCTATAGTTATCCACGTGAAACTGGCCTATGGGGTAATGGCAGCTGCAGAGGAAACGAGAGGTGATGAGAGTGTGTGGCAAGGTGCGGGGCTAGGATAACCCCGCAGCCGCCTCTACCCCATCGGCCAGTTTTACGTGGAAATACTCTGTCTATATATACCAATTCAAGTCACTCTGCTTCAAAACAGCGACCGGTACGCGCAGGGGGCGGTTTGGGGGCGGAGCAGAGGGATGACGTCACTTGAAGCTAAAAAAATAAAAATACCCGCCAGTTCAGGGGTGACTAAAGTTGGGACCGTGTGTGCACTCTGGATGTGCATTCTCGCCTTCTTTCACAGCGCGTTCAGGCAAGCCACTGACGATAAAATATCCCTTTTTATTGTGCTATTGCGTGACTGTAATTCCAATGCCTACAAACGGCGGTGTGGGGTGTGAGGGAGGGCATGTTGAAGTGATTGATTTAAATTAGTCCGTCTTTCTTCGTTTTCTCTAAATCCCTGTTTCTACATTGTCTAGTTTGGCTCCAAGCAGTGTCACGCATAAACCACACCTCGGCCGTGTCTCCTCCTACAAACCTGCGTATGACTTGACTTGCTGTATATAGACCTAGGGAATGCTATAGCCCCGATTGCCGCCATTGGTAACGATCAAAACAAACACAATAACTGTGAAAGCGGCCCGTACTTAGTCTTCGTGAATTTTCTTTTTTCTTATGCTCCTAATTTTTGTGTTATAATTTTTTTCTGTCTTCAATTCCTTCCAGTGTTAATGGTTTGAACACTAATATATTGGCTATTTGGTAGTCTTGTGAAGGGTTAGGACTTTTATTTTATTTATTGATTTTCTTTTTTACGTCTATGCCTATAGCGCCGGTAGGCTTGCTTGAGGGGCCTGGTTGGTAGCCGGCCCCAGCCCGTCATGGCGCAGGCAAGTGTTTATAGTGGCGCCATCTTCTCTTGGCTCATGCTGCCCCCCCCGGAACTCCTTCTTGAATCACTTGGACGGTTTCCTCTAGAGTCCGGGTTGATGGGTGGTCTTCAGGACAGCAAGTGGGTAGCTTTAAGCCACTCGGCGGTGACTGAAAAATCCCAGGTGGTAGCGTGGGGATTCGAACCCGCGTCGTCCATCACGCGGTGAATGTGGGCCCAGCACGCTACCACTCAGCCACCGCCTACCCTATATTGGCTATTTGGTAGTCTTGTGAAGGGCTAGGACTTCATGTGAGTTTTCAGGAAGCGACCTGAATTTCCACACAACAGGCGCCCACACACACACTCCAGATTAGGGTAAAGAAATGAGGAAAAGGAGGAAAGGAGAGGAAAAGAATAAGGAAGAAGGAAAAGAGGAGGAAAAGGGGAAAAACAGTGAGAGAAAGGAAGGAAAAAGAGAAAGGAGGAAAAGAGAATATGAAGGAAAAGGAGGAAGAGAGAAAATGAAGGAAAAGGAGGAGGAAAAGGAGAAAAAAGGAGGAAGAGAATAAGGAATAAGGAAAAGAGGAGGAAAAGAGGAGGAAAAGGAATAAAACGGTGAGAGAAAGGAAGGGAGAGAAAAAGGAGGAAAAGAGAAAATGAAGGAAAAGAAATGAGGAAAAGGAGAAAAAGAGAGGAAGAGAATAAGGAAGAAGGAAAAGAGGAGGAAAAGAGGAGGAAAAGGGGGAAAACTGTGAGATAAAGGAAGGAACAGAGAAAGGAGGAAAAGAGAAAATTAAGGAAAAGGAGGAGGAAAAGGAGGAAAAGAAAGGAAGAGGATAAGGAAGAAAGAAAGGAGGAGGAAAAGGGGAAAACTATGAGAGAAAGGAAGGAAGAAAGAAAGGAGGAAAAGTGAAAATGAAGGAAAAGGAGGAGGAAAAGGAGAAAAAGAAAGGAAGAGGATAAGAAGAAGGAAAAGAGGAGGAAAATTGGGAAAACTGTGAGAGAAAGGAAGGAAGAAAGAAAGGAGGAAAAGTGAAAATGTAGGAAAAGGAGGAGGAAAAGGAGAAAAAGAGAGGAAGTGGATAAGAAGGAAAAGAGGAGGAAAATTGGGAAAACTGAGAGAAAGGAAGAAAAAGAGAAAGGAGGAAAAGAGAAAATAAAGGAAAAAGAAGAGGAAAAGGAGAAAAAGAGAAAAATGATAAGGAAAAAGGAAAAGAGGAGGAAAAGGGGGGAAACGGTGAGAGAAAGGAAGGAAGAGAGAAAGGAGGAAAAGAGAAAATGAAGGAAAAAATAAGAGTAAAAGGAGAAAAAGAGAGGAAGAGAATAAGGAAGAAGGAAAAGAGGAGGAAAAGGGGGAAAACAGAGAGAAAGGAAGGAAGAGAGCAAGTAGGAATAGAGAAAATGAAGGAAAAGTAGGAGGAAAAGGAGAAAAAGAGAGGAAGAGAATAAGGAAGAAGGAAGAGAGGAGGAAAAGATTAGGAAAAGGGGGAAAACCGTGAAAGGAAGAAAGGAACAGAGAAAGGAGGAAAAGAGAAAATGAAGGAAAAGAAATGAGGAAAAGAAGAAAAAGAGAAGAAAATAAGGAAGAAGGTAAAGAGGAGGAAAAACGGAGGAAAAGGGGGAAAACTGTGAGAGAAAGGAAGAAAGAGAGAAAGAAGGGAAAAGAGAAAATGAAGGAAAAGGAGGAGGAAAAGGAGAAAAAGAGAGGAAGATAATTAGGAAGGAGGAAAAGAGGAGGAAAAGATTAGGAAAAGGGGGAAAACTGTGAAATAAAGGAAGGAACAGAGAAAGGAGGAAAATAGAAAATGAAGGAAGAGAAGAAGGAGAAAAAATGGAGAACCGAAAGAAAAAGGAGGAAAATGAGAGAAAAAGAGAGAAGGGAGGAAAAGAGAAACTGAAAGGGAGAGAAGGAAAAAGATCGACGAAAGAAAGGAAAAAAAAGAGGAGGAGAAGAAGGAAAACAGTGAGGGAGATGAATGAAAAGAAGAAAAAAAAAACATAAAATTGACTGGAAATAAAACCACACTACGCCAACCAGTCTGTGCATGGCCTCTGAGCGTGTATTTTATTTTTTTTTTTTACGTCGCGGCCTATTGCACCGGTAGGCTTCTTCCCGGTGGATCCTGATGGTCGGCCCAAGGTTTCTTCCCGGTGGATCCTGATGGTCGGCCCAAGGTTTCTTCCCGGTGGATCCTGATGGTCGGCCCAAGGTTTCTTCCCGGTGGATCCTGATGGTCGGCCCAAGGCTTCTTCCCGGTGGATCCTGATGGTCGGCCCAAGGCTTCTTCCCGGTGGGTTCTGATGGTCGGCCCAAGGCTTCTTCCCGGTGGATCCTGATGGTCGGCCCAAGACTTCTTCCCGGTGGATCCTGATGGTCGGCCCAAGGCTTCTTCCCGGTGGATCCTGATGGTGGCCCAAGGCATCTTCCCGGTGGCTTCTGATGGTCGGCCCAAGGCTTCTTCCCGGTGGATCCTGATGGTCGGCCCAAGGCTTCTTCCCGGTGGATCCTGATGGTCGGCCCAAGGCTTCTTCCCGGTGGATCCTGATGGTCGGCCCAAGACCTCTTCACGGTGGGGCCTGATGGTCGGCCCAGCCCGTTCTGGCGCAGGCAAGTGTTTATAGTGGCGCCATCCTGCATTGGCTCATGCTGCCCTCCCGGAGCTCATCTTTAATCCTAGAATCTAGAGTCTGGGTTGATAGGTGGTCTTCTGGACAGCATGTGGGTAGTTTTAAACCACTCGGCAGCGGCTGAAAAATCCCAGCTTGGTGGCACCGGGCGGGGATTGAACTCGCGTCGTCCTGAACGCGGCGCCGGCACGCTATCCATTCATCCACCACCTCCCCTAAAGGCTGAGGAGGGAGATAAAGGGAGGCAGAGGCAAGCAAGCGGAGGTTGAATGTGTGACTGGCGGATGCTTGACAATAGCGTATGTGAGATGGATACTAGCCAAGGATGATATGGATGTCTGGGTGGAGAGTGGAATACTTTGTGTGGACGGGAGAGGAGAATGTGGAGTGAAAATGGAAGGAAGGATGGAAGGAATGGAAGGGAGGAAGGAAGAAAGGAAGGAAGGAAAGGAAGGAAGGAGGGAAGGAAGAAAGGAAGACATGGAGAGAAGGAAGGAAGAAAGGAAGAAAGGAAAGAAGGACAGAAGGAAGGAAGGAAGGAAGGAAGGAAGGAAGGAAGGAAACCAGGAGAGAAGGAAGGAAGGCAGAAAGGAAGGAAAGGAAGGAGCGAACGAAGAAAGAAAGGAAGGAAGAAAGGAAGGAAGGAAGGAAGGAAGGAAGAAAATAAGGAAAAATATGGAGTGCAAATAAAGAATGGATAAAAAATAGGAATAAGAAAGAGATGAAGAGGAAAAAAAAGAAAAAAAAAAGAAAAAGAGATTGACAGAAGAAGAAAGAAGAAAACAAGAAGAAGAAAAAAGAAACAAGAAAGGAAGGAATGAAGGAAGATATGAAGAAAATAAGTAAAGAAAAGGAAACAGAATAATTGGAATAAGGGGAAGAAGAGAGAGAAGAAGAAGAAAGAAAAAAAAATTCAAAGAAATGAAAAAAATAAAATGATCGTGAAATATATTAATGGAATAATGTTGATGAAATTAAAGAAAAAGAAAAAGAGGAAAATAAAAGTAAACAGAGACCAAAAAAGATGAAGAAGAGAAAGAAGAAAAAGAAGAAATAAAAAAATACAAGGAAAGGACAACAAAAAAATAAGAAAAATATAAAAAAAGAAAAAAAAGAAAAAATATTGTGTTTCATGGATGTTTACTCTTCTTCTTTTCCTCCTCCTCCTCCTCCTCCTCCTCCTCTCTCTAATCCATGAGCCTTGAGCAAAATTAAAACCAATTTTAAAATCCAGGAAGATCATAATGACACGCAAGGAGGAGGAGGAGGAGGAGGAGGAAAATGTGGAAGAGGAGTAGGAGGAAAAGGGGATGAAAAAGAAAGAAAAAGGAAGAAGAGAGAGAGAGAGAGAGAGAGAGAGAGAGAGAGAGAGAGAGAGAGAGAGAGAGAGAGAGAGAGAGAGAGAGAGAGAGAGAGGAAGATAAGAGGAAAGACAGAGAAGGGAAGGGAAGGGAAAGACAGAGAAGGGAAGGGAAGGGAAGGGAAGGGAAGGAAAAGAAAAGGAAGGGACGGGAAAGGACGGGAAGGGAAGGGAAGGGAAAGGAAGGGAAGGAAAAGAAAAGGAAGGGAAGGGAAAGGAAGTGACGGGAAAGGAAGGAAGGGAAGGGAAGGGAAGATAAGGAAAAGGAAGGGAATTGAAGGGAATGGAAGGGAAGGGAAGGGAAGAGAAGAGTAGAGAAGAGAGAACAGAAGAGAACAGAAGAAAACAGAAGAGAAGAGGAAAAGAAAAGAAGGGAAGGAAGGGAAGGAAATGGGAAGGGAAGGGAAGGGAAGAGAAGGAAGGAAGGGAAGGAAGGAAGGAAGGAAGGTAAAGGAAGGAAGGAAGGAAGGAAGGAATTGAAGGAAGGAAGGGAAGGGAAGGAAGGGAAGGGAAGGAAGGGAAGGAAGGAAGAGAAGGAAAGGAAGGAATTGAAGGAAGGGAAGGAAGGGAAGGGAAGGGAAGGGAAGGGAAGGGAATGGAAGGTAAAGGAAGGGAAGGGAAGGGAAGAGAAAGGAAGGGAATTGAAGGAAGGGAAGGAAGGGAAGGAAGGAAGAGAAGGAAAGGAAGGAATTGAAGGAAGGGAAGGGAAGGAAGGAAGGAAGGAAGGAAGGGAAGGGAAGAGAAGAGAAGAAGAAAATAAGAGGAAAAGAAAAGAAGGGAAGGGAAGGGAAGGGAAGAGAAGAGAAGAAGAAAATAAGAGGATAAGAAAAGAAGGGAAGGGAAGGGAAGGTACAGGAAGGGAAGAGAAGGGAAGGGAAGGGAAGGGAAGGGAAGGGAAGGGAAGGGAAGGGAAGGGAAGGGAAGGGAAGGGAAGAGAAGAGAAGAAGAAAATAAGAGGAAAAGAAAAGAAGGGAAGGGAAGGGAAGGTAAAGGAAGGGAAGGGAAGGGAAGGGAAGAGAAAGGAAGGAAGGGAAGAAGGAAGGGAAGGAAAGTAAAGGAAGGAAGGAAGGAAGGGAAGAAGGAAGGGAAGGAAAGGAAGGGAAATGAAGGGAAGGAAGGAAGAGAAGGAAAGGAAGGAATTGAAGGGAAGGGAAGGAAGGGAAGGAAGGAAGGGGAAAGGAAGGGAATTGAAGGGAAGGGAAGGGAAGGGAAGGGAAGAGAAGAGAAGAAGAAAATAAGAGGAAAAGAAAAGAAGGGAAGGGAAGGGAAGGTAAAGGAAGGGAAGGGAAGGGAAGGGAAGAGAAAGGAAGGGAATTGAAGGGAAGGGAAGGGAAGGGAAGGGAAGAGAAGAGAAGAGAAGAGGGAGATAAGAGGAAAAGAAAATAAGGGAAGGGAAGGGAAGGGAAAGGAAGGGAAGGGAAGGGAAGGGAAGAGAAGGGAAAGGAAGGGAATTGAAGGGAAGGGAAGGGAAGTGAAGGGAAAGAAAAGGAAGGGAAGGGAAAGGAGATGAAGAGCAAAATAAGAGAAGAGAAAAGAAGAGAAGAGAAGAGATGGAAAAGAAAAGGAGAAGGGAGGGAAGGGAAGAAAAGGGAAAGGAAGGAAAAGGGAAGGAAGAGAAAGAGAAGAGAGAGAGAGAGAGAGAGAGAGAGAGAGAGAGAGAGAGAGAGAGAGAGAGAGAGAGAGAGAGAGAGAGAGAGAGAGAGAGCACTCACTTTGTATAATGAAAACTCGTTAATATCACGTGCCAATATTTACCCATTTTTTTATATACTCGGAAAAAGGTAATTTAATATGAGGGTCACGGGTATACCTCGACCCCTCCTCCTCCTCCTCCTCCTCCTCCTCCTCCTCCTCTTCCTCCTCCTCCTCCTTTTTCTTGAACAGGGGTCGTGATGTCTTGCTGGGAACGATTTGGAGGATCTTTTTTTTTTTATATACGGTAAAGGAAACAGCTCAAGGGTAACTAAAATAAAGTGTAAAAAAAAAATCCCACTAATCGCTGCTCCTGTAAAAGATATAAGTGAAGAGCGGCCGAGAGAGGGAGGTCAATTTCGGGTGGAGAGATGTCTTGATATACTCCCTTAGTTATCCATATTAAAATTCTGTTGCTGGTGTGTGTGTGTGTGTGTGTGTGTGTGTGTGTGTGTGTGTGTGTGTGTGTGTGTGTGAGTGTGTGTGTGTTGGGAGGGATCATCAGGGCAGCTTTTGGGGACATGTCAGGGCAGTGCGTGCGTGAAAATTGAGTGTTAAAATACGTAAAACAAACATGATATCAGTAGGTCGCATCGGTGTGAGAGAGAGAGAGAGAGAGAGAGAGAGAGAGAGAGAGAGAGAGAGAGAGAGAGAGAGAGAGAGAGAGAGAGAGAGAGAGAGAGAGAGAGTTAATAAGGTTGGTTTTGCATAATAAGATAGTAGATTTTAAGTGTACAAGGAGTGGTGGTGGTGTGTGTGTGTGTGTGTGTGTGTGTGTGTGTGTGTGTGTGTGTGTGTGATAGGAAGAAAGAAAAAAAATATGAGTGAATTAAAGAAAAAAAACAAGAGAAAAGAAAGGAAAGAGAAGGAAAAAAAAATAATAAATAAATAAATAAATAAAAGATGAAAGGATAGATTACAGGCAGAAGGAGAGAACTAATGAAGGAAGGAAAGAAGGAAAGAAAGAGAAAGATGAAAAGAAAGAAGGAAGGAAGGAGAAAGAGAAAAGGAAAGAAGGAAGGAATGAAAGAAAGAGAAAAAGAAAGAGAGAGAAAAAGAAAGAAGGAAAGAAAGAGAGAGAACAAGAAAGAAGGAAAGAAACAGAAAGAAAAAAGAAAGAAGGAAGGAAGAAACAGAAAGAAAAAAGAAAGAAGGAAGGAATAAACAGAAAGAAAAAAGAAAGAAGGAAGGAAGAAACAAAGAAAAAGAAAGAAGGAAGGAAGGAAAGAAAGAGAAAGAGAAAAAGAAAGAAGGAAAGAAACAGAAAGAAAAAAGAAAGAAGGAAGGAAGAAACAGAAAGAAAAAAGAAAGAAGGAAGGAAGAAACAAAGAAAAGGAAGAAGGAAGGAAGGAAAGAAAGAGAAAGAGAAAAAGAAAGAAGGAAAGGAAGAGAGAGAAAAAGAAAGAGGGAAAGGAAGAGAAAGAGACACAGAGTTATATACTAGAGGGCTCAACTCCAATCTCTCGCCACGGTGAGAGGTGAAGCCACTGCTCCTGCCTGTAACTCTGTGCTCGGCCGCCATTGGGTGACGGATTGGCGACCTTTCCATGATTCCCCGTGTTTACACTTAACCACTATTAGCCAGCCACCATTATGATATTTTGGAAAACTAAGTCGATCATCGTGTAGATGAAACATTGCTGCATATAATGATCACAAATTTATTGCACTTAGGTAAACACCCACAATCAAATAATGAGAAAAATATATTATAGTGTATAAACATTTTTGTTCACCTTTTTTGCTTCAACTCCTTGTCATTCATGTACTTTTTATTGCATTAAATTTTTGTTTACAGTTTAAAATTCAGCACATTTTTCCGATTCAGATGGTATATGACATGTACCAATGTGACAATAATCAGTGGGTAGAAAATGGACGAGAAAATAACAAGTCGATCTGACAGAGGATCGCCGAGGCGCTGCTAACTTGATAATAGCAGTAGCAGACATAACTATGTGATGTTAAATTTCTCTCTGTCACCCTAAGATGGCCGCCAGTTGTTTCAAAATCCAGGCTCTGGGAACCCTCTATGTATATAACTCTGTGGAAAGAGAAAAATAAATAAGAAAAGAAAGAGAAAGATAAAAATAAAGAAGGAAGGAAGGAAAGAAAGAAGGGAAGGCAGGAAGAAACGCAGGAAAGAGGGGAGGCGGTGGCTGAGTGGTTAGCGTGCCGGTGCCACTTCTAGGAGGGTGTGGCATAGCGTCCCGCCCCGTGTCTCAAGCTGGGATATTTCAGTCACCGCCGAGTGGCCTAAGACTACCCACTTGTCAACCCGGACTCTAGATTCTCGCTCGAAAGAGTATCAAATATGAGCTCCGGTAGTAGCCATAGATGGTAGGGTAGGTGGTGGCTGAGTGGATAGCGTGCCGGGCCAGCATTCACCACGCCATGGACAACGTCAGTTCGAATCCCCACGCTACCACCTGGGATTTTTCAGTCACCGCCGAGTGGCTTAAGACCACCCACATGCTGTTCTGAAGACCACCCATCAACCCGGACTCTAGAAGAAACCGTCCAATTGAATCAAGGAGTTCCGGGGGGCAGCATGAGGCAAGAGAAGATGGCGCCACTATAAACACTTAACTGCGCCATGACGGGCTTGGGCCGACCACCAGTTGGCGCCTGAAGAAAGCCTACCGGTGCTATAGGCTGAGATGTTAAAAAAATAAGAGCCTAGCAGGATGGCGCCACTATAAACACTTGCCCGCGCCATAATGGGCCTGGGCTGACCACCAAGGACCCACCAAAGAAAGCCCTCCCCGGACAAAAATGGAAACGTGGGATAAAATTACGAATGAGAAATAAGAAAAAAAAAGGAAAATAAAAAATAAAATGCGATGAAAGAGAACACACACACACACACACACACACACACACACACACACACACACACACACACACACACACACACACATACTTTAACTTTCCCTTTCTCTCTTCCTTTTTACTCTTGTCATTAAGCTAAATTTATGACGCACACACACACACACACACACACACACACACACACACACACACACACACACACAAAAAAAAAAAAAAACTTATTTATTTCCTTCTGCCTCCTTTCTCTCTCTCTCTCTCTCTCTCTCTCTCTCTCTCTCTCTCTCTCATTAACAAGTGGGTTATTAAAGAGGCGTTTGTGTTCCGCCGAGAGAGAGAGAGAGAGAGAGAGAGAGAGAGAGAGAGAGAGAGAGAGAGAGAGAGAGAGAGAGAGAGAGAATTTTCACTTTAATACACGGCCTTCTTTTTTTTGTCATTTTATTCGCTCTATTTTGTTGTTGTTTTTCATCTTTTTTTCTCGTTATTATTTTCGTTATTTTTTTCGCTTTTTTATCTTTTTTTGTGTGTTCTCAATCTTTGTTTCTTCCCTTTGTTTATTCATCCCATTTTCTCCTCCTCCTCCTCCTCCTCCTCCTCCTCCTCCTTCTCCATTTTTCTTCCTAATTCCTTTCTTGTTTATTAGTTTTTAGTTTTCTTCCTCTTCTTCCTTTCTTCCTCCTTTTTATCCTATTTTTTTCCTCCTCCTCCTCCTCCTCCTCCTCCTCCTCCTCCTCCTCTTCTTCGTCCTCCTCCTCCTCCTCCTCCTCCTCCTCCTCCTCCTCCTCCTCCTCTTCCTCCTCTTCTTTCTTCTCTTCTTTTCTTCTTCTCCTCCTTTTATCTTCTTCCTCTTCTTTTCTTCCTCCTCCTCCTCCTCCTCCTCCTCTTCTTCCTTTTTCCTTCCTTTCCTTTCTCGTTTATTATCTTCTTCCTTCTCTTCTTACTTTCTTCCTCCTCCACATATTATTTTTTTTTACTCCTTTTATTTTTCTTCTTCTTCTTCTTCTTCTTCTTCTTCTTCTTCTTCTTCTCCTCCTCCTCTTCCTTTTTTCTTCCTAATTCCTTCCTCGTTTATTATTTTTCTTCCTCCTCTCTTTACTTTCTTTCTCTTCCTCTGCTTAGTCTCTTCTCTTCCTCCACTTTTTACTCTCTTCTTCCTCTTCCTTCCTCTCTTCCTGTGTAGGCTACTCGGCCTCTTGCAGTCTCCAGTGTTCTTATATTCTTATATGTTTCAGGTACACTGTAGCACGGCTACACCCTGCAGACATATTATTTTGTATCTGATGAGTGAGGTGTGATAACAGTAAGCCTAACAGGATACTGGAGTGTTTTTTATTTCTTATTTTTTATGTTTTTTATTCAACTACATACACTGTTACTGACCCTCTTTCGTTTGTCTCAGGCAGCCTGCAGCACGAGTACAACCTGAAGACATTAGTCTCCCCCACAGCTTAGGTCACCAGTAGCGTAAGTTAAGGGTAGTAATTTCCTTTTATTTCTCTCTTTACTGTAAAATTTCCATGTCCCATTCTTCCTTAAAGGCACATGGTGTTCTCTTCTAATTATTTCCTGCCGGCACGTTGCCGGTGGGAGACGTGGGTGGGGAGGAGCCTTCATCCATTCTATCCTGTCTTACCACACGTAGATCACTAGTAGTAGTGGTAGTAAACAGACACCCTCGCCATAGACCGACAGGTCTTCTGGTGTCTGTTCTTCCTATGCATTCCTATGTATTCCTCCTCCTGGTCCTCTTCCCAAGCATGTAGTATGTCAGGCTACATTTCCCGGGCCCAGAGTGTACAGGGTTAAGACTAAAAGACACTTGGCACTTTCTAGACCAGGGTGAGGCGGCGTTGTCCCTCAACCTTGACGAATGCACCCAACCACTCTAGGCCCAGGCAGAGTGACCATACATACTACATGGGTGGGGAGGAGGAGGAGGAGGAGAAGGAACACAAAGAAACACAAAGGAAGAACAAACAACAGCAGACCTGCTGGTCCTTACGAGGTTGTTTGTGACAAGCTACACTAACTATCTAATCAAAGGTGGAAGATGAAGGACAGCAAAGGCGAAGGCTCCTCCCCACCCCCCCATCCCTCCAGCCAAGGCTGGCAGGAAAGGAAAAAGAACCATGCAGCATGGAAAAACTGCATGGAATTTATGTAGGAAAGAGGAAAGAACTACCATTACTGCTACCACTAACCGGGCGATAAAAGCGGGCAAGGACACCAGTATTCGAAATAACTTAACGTTATTACGACAATGAGTAATATCTTAGTTGCTGGTTGGATTCAAAACACTTGTCTAATCTATTCTTGAAGGCCGTAACTGTTGTACTATCAACGACATCACAAGGTAGAGAGTTCCAAACATTAACAACTCGATTGAAGAAGAAGTGTTTAGCTTCATGCGACGAGAATCATTTACCACTTATCTTCAAATTGTGATTTCTTCTTGTTCTATTTGATCGATCAATTGTAAAGTAATCTTCCGCATTAATATCTCTGAATCCTTTGAACATTTTAAACACTTCTATTAGATCGCCTCGCATTCTTCGTTTTGATAGGCTGAATAAATTTACTTTTTTAAGCCTTTGTTCATATGACAAATTTCTCAACCTAGGAATCATCTTTGTTACTCTTCGTTGGACCCGTTCCAACTTTTCTATGTCTTTTCTATAGTAGGGAGACCAAAACTGTACACAGTACTCTAGACGGGGTCGAACCAACGAATTATACAGTTTTAATATTACTTTTTCCGATTTATTAGTAAAGACTCGTCCGATGAAGCCAACCAATTTGTTTGCAGTTTTAACTACCTCTGAACAATGCTGACCGGGCTTTAAATCGCTTGATATAGTGATTCCAAGATCCTTTTCTTTACTTACTGCAGAAAGTTGTTGGCCATTCATTACGTACCGAAGTAGTAACAAATGTACGGAAGTGGGGGTAATTGGAAGTGGGGGGGACTGGAAGTGGGGGTTGGGGGGGGTCAGCGGGGGGGTTACGGGAGTGGGGGTAATTGGAAGTGGGGGGGACTGGAAGTGGGGTTGGGGGTCAGCAGGGGTTACGGAAGAGGGTATCTGGACCCCCATCTCTTTACCTTTCCCCCCTCACCCTCTCTCGGACTAGCGTACGGAAGCGAGAGGGTGACGGGAGTAGGGGTGCCCAGCAGGGAGGGGGGGTGGGGGGGGGGTGACGGGAGAAGGGGTGCTTGAAGGGTTAAGATAAGATCTTGGACCCTCGAATGACCACGAGAGGGGGAGGGGGGGGTCAGCGGAGGGTACTTGAAGAGTTAAGATAAAATCGTGAGCTCGAGTGACCACAAGATTATAATCACAGAAAAAGGTTAAAGACATTAGGTTAATGACCAGGCTGGAATACGTCACGCGCACCTGTTCCCGGTGACTTATCTTTCTTCCCATACACACACACACACACACACACACACACACACACACACACACACACACACACACACACACACACACACACACACACACACACACACACACACACACACACACACACACACACACACACTCACACAAGTTAAGATCGAGATCTCGAGTGACCCCAAGATTACAATCACGGAAAAAGGTTAAAGACATTAGGTTAATGACCAGGCTGGAATGTGCCCCGCGCACCTGTTTCCGGCGTCTTATCTTTCCCTCCTTCCCACTGACGCGCATACACACACACACGCACACACACGCACACACACACACACACACACACACACACACACACACACACACACACACACACACACACACACACACACACTCACACATCTGGTCTTACGAGATAAAATCGCGGAAAAAATGGATCGATGACATCTCCATGTATCTGAGGCCACGCCTATTGAAGTCTTAATGATTCAAGTCATTACAATAAACCTCAGGTTATTAAGGACTGACCCGAGGAACACACATGCTTGCGCGCACGCACATTCATACACACATACACACACACACACACACACACACACACACACACACACACACACACACACACACACACACACACACACACACACACACACACACACACACACACACACACACACACACACACACACACACACACACACACACACATCTGTTCATGCGAGATAAAATCGCGGAAAAAATGGATCGATGACATCTCCATGTATCTGAGGCCACGCCTTCTGGTCTTCGGAAGCCTTAATGATTCAAGTCATTACAATAAACCTCGGGTCATTAAGGACTGACCTGAGGAACACGCACACACACACACACACACACACACACACACACACACACACACACACACACACACACACACACACACACATGTACAAACGAACACACAATGCCGAAGGGTATTTATGGACGTCAAGCCAACGAGCACTTCACAGGCTCTCAAGGCGGTCTCGGGTCAAGAGGTCTCCTGTTCTTGTTTCCCGTAAACATGAGGACCCCTGTACACACCTGTATCAAATGTTCATGGTGTAATACTTACTTCCCGTTGTTCGCACTCGCAGCTCATAGGGCGGCCTGCCTTCCAGAGGGCCTTGGGACTGGATCGAAAGATATATCTACTAGAAACAATGGTAAGTACTTAATTGTTTGCGTTACTTTATATGATTGTCATAATAAAACAGTAGCAGATGTGGATGACGGGAGGAGGTAGAGAGCTGGGCAGCATGGTCAATATCGACTTTAGTCTTTCTATCTTTTTCAGAAGAGACGTCGTCGACTAGCTCTGATCGATCAGATGTCGGTTTCTCTCAACCAGACCCCAGCGATATTGGAAGTTGTTCTCCACGGGCGGGTCTCAGCGACGAAGCCAGTCAAAACCAAAGGTAGGTCAAAACCTAATATCTTCTGAAATGCAATATTGTTAAAATGTGTTTTACGAGACACATTTTCCATATTGTATTTTAAGTGTCACAGTAAAATATGTGCGGGGTAGAGGGTTCAAAAATTTCATTTGTGTTTCGTATTCCTTAAGGGCTATCTCCGAAGAAGGCGGGTCTGGTAGGCTCAGCCATTGGCCCTCCTCTTCAGCGATCGGTAGTGGACGAAAACGAAAACAAGCGAATACAGGAACAAACGGTAAGTTTCTACGTTTTTTATTGCGCACACGTCTGTTCTAAGGAAAAAAATTGTAATTTCACTATTTCTCTCTAATATTATTTTACCTTTCTTCAGACACTTTCAGGAAAAAGCAAGCCCGTCGTGAGGGATTCTCCCATCCAAACAGTTCTCCACAGCCAGGACCCAGCGGTTATAACCCGGGACGGCCGACAACAACACCCTCACCAACACCAGGTGAAATAAGCCAACATTTCAACGGGGCCTTAACAACGATCGACGTGCCCGTCCCACCAGCAGACAACGGCGACATTGCATCATATTTCAACAACAACACTGGCCGTCTTCGCGAGGCAGTAGAGTCTGTATTCCAAGGCTGCCAGCAGGTTAGACCTCCTTCTTTTAAAGTGTACGTTGACATGCATCTGCGTTTAGTCAGAGAAGACCCCGACGGTGGAGTTCAATATAGAGATATGTATATGAGAAGTCATATGCAGGTAATTAGCTATGACGATATAGATTCATATGTACGTGAACTATCCGAATATTTTGTTAATCGGTTTGAACATGACATGTCGGACGAAGAGGGCAGTGGATTTACGTTAGATGAAATAGTTAGCGTAAAATTTTCCTTCTCTCTTATAATGCTGCACAATAGTATTGGAGAGTATGTGCCCTATCCTAAGGGTGTTACAGGGAAAACACAAGTTCTCAACCATTCGGGACCCACGGACTGTGTTTTCCAAGTTCTAACAGCTAATCGCTATCTAAAGTCAAGAAATGTAGTACCATAGGGCCGGCCATGGGAGCTTGCTTGGCCTCTATTAATACGGGTAACATTCCAACCCCGGTATCCTGGGAAGACCTCGGTCGGCTTGAAAGATTAAACAACATAAGTATTCGCGTTTACTGTCTAGACAACGTTGAAGACAAAAAAGGCGAACTAACTCTAGTCAGAAAGGGGCTCAAAGATCAAGAAGTTGTTCATTGTCTGTTGTTGGGGAACAGACACCTAGCTCTTATCCAAGACTTTGACGCATACATGAACCTGTTTACCTGCCAACGTCGCGGGAAAAAAAATGTTTTGCGATATCTGCCTGTGCGCCTGTGAGAACAAGACAACGCTTGCTGAACATGTGCTAATTTGCCCAACGATGATCACAAGACTAAGATTCCCACCCGCGGGTTCTACTGTGAAATTTATTAATCATGCTAAGGCATATGAGCCATCTTATTTAGCATTCTATGACTTTGAGAGGATTCTCGTACAGCCTTCTTCGAATGTGTCTGGATGTGTAGAGACATCACTTTGCCATAGCGTATGCTTACATTATAGTGAATAGAAACGGAGAAACAGTACAAAGCGGATCCTATTGTGGAAGTAATGCTGTAAACCATTTTATTCATACAATGCAGTGTGCCTGGGAAAAGTTGAAATTTTCTAAAGGCTACAATAAAATCAACATGACCGATGAAGATACGACACGTCACAATGAGCAAACTCACTGTCTTCTCTGCAAACAGGGTTTTTTAAAAGGTAAAGGAGTAAAACATCATGACCATGAAAAATCAGGAAACAATTACATTGGAGCTTATTGTAATAGATGCAACCTCCAAATGAAAAATCACAAATTGCAGCTCACTCTCATTGCACATAATGCTAATTACGACATGTCGTTAATCCTGCGTGAATTAACGATACCTGACTTGAAAATCAAACTAAGACCAAAACGTTCAGTTCACAAATACCATGAAGTCATCATAAATGACTTGAGATTTATTGACTCGTATGCCTTTATGTCTGGTTCGCTCGCGGCTTTAGCGAACCAATTCATCAGTAATGGGAACGAACCCATATGCACACAACAGATGTTGAAAGATGTGCCAGCACCTGCGTTGCCATTATTGATCAAGGGAAAGCAGGTGTTTTGTTATGACTATATGGATTCGATGGAACGACTTTCTGAGACACGTCTTCCATCCCGCGAAGATTTTTCAATTCGCTTCAAGAAGCAGAACTTTCCGAAAGTGATTATAAACATGCTCAGAATGTTTGGAAAGTAGCTGGGTGTCAGAGCCTGAAGGACTATTTGTTGCTTTATGTAAAAGTGAATGTTGGTCTTCTATGTGATGTCTTCCTAGAGTGGAGAGGTATTTTGAAAACCCAGTGGAGGTTGGATATTGTAAATTATGTTAGCCTGCCAGGATTTGCCTATGACTCCTTTCTGCTAAAAACACAGCAGGAATTAGAGGTGCTTAGTAGCCCAGACATATATCATTGCATTCAAACAAATGTGCGTGGGGCTACACAAGTGTTGTGCGTCGTTTTGTACGCGCCAATAACATCTACACGAACCCTCAGTTTAATCCAAAACATGATAGAAGCACTTTCCTTTCATATCTTGACTTCAACAGTCTTTATCCCACTGTAATGCAAGAGAAGTTGCCATGTGGGGATATGAAAACTAGATGAGACAGAAATGCAGTCGTTTTTGAGCGGGGCTTGGTCAATCAAGCAACCGATGGCGATTTTGGATATCTCATTCTGTGCGATACTGAGGCTGTCTCACGTGAAGTCGTTGAGAAAACGGATGACCTCCCACTGATCATCAGAAGACACAATATCACCAACAGAGATATATCGTCAGTCACACGCGAATGGTATGAAGAAGAAAACCGTCCAGCACCGTGTAAGAACATAAAACTGATTGGAACACATGCTGCTCAGGAGAAAATGCTATTTGCTCTGCCCTCCTTAAACTACTTATTCGACTAGGCCTGGTTGTTAAAAAGTGCATGCTATTTATACGTTTAAGCAAAAGCACTTTCTTGCGGACTTCATTCAGGATAACATAGAAGCCCGCAAAAGTGCTACTGCCCTATCAAGAAAAATGCAATCAAGTGTATTTCAAACAGCATTTTAGGTCGATTCCTGATGAACGTGGCCAAATATAGTGAAGACATAGATATTGTCACCAACCGCGAAAAGTTTTTGAAGCTGGCCCGAAGTCCTTACTTTAAACGCGTTGTACCTCTCAATGATGGTCATGTAGTTGTAACTCGCCATAGGAAATATTCACGGGTGAATCATCCAAACTACATTGGCTACTACATCCTAGAGCTGTCCAAGCTGCGACTATATGATTTATATTACAATGTGTTGAAGGCTCATTACGGAGATCGGGCGAAACTAGTGTATTGCGACACTGATTCCTTAATAACAGAAATTGAAACTCCTGATCTATTAACAGAGTACTCGCAGGAACCCTTCAAAAGCTATATAGACACAAGTAACTTTAGCCCCTCACATTCCTTGTACAGCACAGACAACAAAGGAAAGCTTGGATTTCTCAAGTCTGAAGTGGGGGAAAGAACCATCTCAGAATTTGTAGGTGTAAAACCAAAGTGCTACTCCATCCTCTTGGCAGACGGTGACCGGTTGAGTTCAGCTAAGGGCGTTCCAAAGTTCATAAAGAAGAAAATTGCTCATCAGCGATACAAAGACGCCCTATTCCAGAAGCAAACATTTACCTTTGACTATCAGGGATTCACAGTGCGCAATGGACGAATGAGTACAGTAAAATATCCCAAGAGGGATATCTGTAGTTAAGGACAAAAGATACTACATTAGCACCTTGGAGTCGCGATCTTACGGTCATCCCGATAATTCTATAGGGATAGAGGAGGAAGAGCAGGAGGAGGAGGTAGCCCAGATCATGACACTGTCAAACGAAGAAAATTTGGAGGAAGGCGATGAAAGAGGCATAACAGAAGCGAGACTAGCCGAGGTAATGGGTGGGCAAGAGATCGGTGAAATGGGAGAACTAGAAGAAGAAACCTATGAATTGTGGGGAGAACTGGATGTGCTGGTCGAGCAATATTTTCCCTTGATAAAACGGGTAGAGGCGGATGATGACATGTTAATGCAAGCCGCGGAACAGGAAGAAATAAATCAAATGCTCTCATCATCCCCCCTTGAATATATGCTAGTAGATACAGACTTTTCAGAATAAATTGTAGCTGTTTATAAGATAGGGACTGGTGTGAATGTTGTATATACTGTTTATAGTGTAAGAATTTGCCTGCTATTTTTATGTTAAATATAAAATATATGTAAATATATTCTGTATATAGGACTAATGTTGGAGCCTATGATATTATAAAATTGCACATGATGAATCTGGAATCATAATTTGACCAAATTCAATAAACATTGAGTTTGTTTGACTTGTTTATTTGACCTTTCTCAAAAAAAACAAAAAACCGGATGAAAAAAACACAATAATTGTCTTAAAATTTATTCGATTTGTGGAAACATGAATAAAACGCTTTTATGTTTCGATCCGGCTCATGCATAAAAGACTGCCCGCCAAATCAGGCGGGCGGCGGCGGCGGCGGCGGTAGCGAGAGGTGCGGCGACAGGATGCGACAGGATTGCTCAGGGCCCAGGGCGGGCAGGGCGGGCGGGCAGGGCTGCACGGGGTAGTGGCGGTGACGAGTGAGGACCTGTGAGTGGAGCCAGACCTCTGATTTAAGCATGGTATACAACCACCCCACCCCCCGATAAAGGAATTAGAAAATTATTTATGCTTAGAATAGTTTCATGGAATGTAATACAATTCAATATGAAAAAATCAATAAGTCAATACTTACTTTTTATGAACACGTGTTAAATGTTTGATGACATACGGGCATTATAAACTTGCTGTAAGCGAATCGCATCACGTGTTCATCATTCCTCGAATATTCGGTCTTGGAAAACTCCATACATATTTTTTCAAGAGTTTCTCTTACACCCAAGTGCGAAACATTGTAGGCAAAGTACATGGCATAAGCCCCGCACACATCGCTTCGCGTGCTTTGAAGTCGAAATGCATTTTTATACATATAGAGCGGCAGCCCGGACCATTGAGATGCAACGAACGAGATACCAACTGTAACCCCTACTGGTATTTAGGATTAGACTTGTGAACTGTGAAACTGACCGTCTGCCGAAAATATATGGGTGGCTTACTTAACAAGCACCACTAATTGGTTGTTAGATGTTGGGTCTAGATCCAGTATATGAGATACCAGATGAAACTAATATATAATATATCTGTGGACTCTCCTGATTATAGAATGACCAGTGACAGACATATTGGAAGGTGGGTACCCCCTGACAGACACACTGAAAAGGGGGGTTAATTGGATCTAGATCCAACTTAGGAGATACCAAGTAAAATTTACACTACAATAGCACTGCACATCCTAGAGTACTGTGGTGGTAATGACAGACATTTTAGTGGGTGGTTACCCCCTGACAGACGCCCCACAACGAGTGGGGAGGGGGAGACAGGATCTAGATTCAACTTAGGAGATACCAAGTAAAATTTACACTACAATAGCACTGCACATCCTAGAGTACTGTGGTGGTAATGACAGACATTTTAGTGGGTGGTTACCCCCTGACAGACATTTCATTTGATTTATTATACACATAGGCTATACCAGGTTCAGTGACTTCGAACATATTATCTCTGATGTATGTCTCCACCAGGCAAGAAAACTCACAAGATATAATCACTATTAACGAAATATGCCTTACATCCAAGTACTAACTTCTAGACAGCTCATTATCAACTGCGAGTCACCATAATGTGGCAGCAACCATTATCGACGGAGGCTTATTATTCCATACAATCTTGCAGCAGACAATTGGATCTTATGGAGCAATAGCAAGGGAACTTTTGATAAAAATCTGCTCTTTTCCAGGAAACCAAATTCATGTTCTCTTTGATAAGTACATCAACCCGTCACTTAAAGATAATGAAAGGAAATTAAGAGGGGCAGATAATATTACTAGATTTACAATCACCGGACCAGAACAAATTCCACGACAAAGAGGCTCCCAGCTCTTGACAAATGGAAATTTCAAAGATGAACTAGCAAAATTCCTTCTCGTGGAATGGTGTAAGGATCACTATGGTCCAATCATTGGACGTAAGGTTCTAGTAGTGTCACATGGTGGTTATTGCTTGAAGTATTCCTTTAATAGTGAACAAGAGTATATGATCACTGACCAACCAGAAAATCTCCAAGGTCATCATGAGGAGGCAGATACTTTGGTTGCTCTTCATGTATCCAAAGTGCATGGGAATATAATTGTTAGAGCTTCGGATACTGACATTGTAGTAATTCTGTTAGGTTTACTGGGAAAGATGAGTGAAGAAGAGCAAGAAACACGAAGTATTCTGCTGGACTGCGGATATGGAAACAATCGCAGATATATCAACATCAACGAGCTGTTTCATGTTCTGGAATTAAAAAGAGCTGGAATATCAGCCGCATTACCAGCATTCCACGCCTTCACTGGCTCAGATGTCACAGCAGCATTTTACAGGAAAGGAAAAATAAGACCATTTAACGTCATGGCAAACGATGAAACAGGAAAATTTGTAAAAGCTTTCCAGGAACTCTCATCCACTCAGGATCCAGACATAGAGACTTTGTCTTCCTTTGTATGTGCTCTATATGGCCATCCACACCTTAGTGACCTTACTGAAGCCAGGTATGTCATGTTCAATAAAATGACTGGATCTGTTAACCAAAGAAATCCTCTAGCGAATGTGAAGCGTATCAACTGTGCACTCCTGCCACCTTGTACCGCAACTCTCAAAAGAAAATTCAACGTGCTCAGTATCTTAGCATTCTTTGGCACCGAGCTGATAAGCAAAATCCCAGTGACGGATTAGACCCAACTCAATTTGGATGGAAGAAAGATGAAAGCTTTTATTCCGGAATGGTTTGAGGAAGCTCTGTGCCAATGGTCCTCATCCAGAACACTACTAATGTGGCAGAAACTGATACCTGCTCTGATGATATTGATCATGATGAAAGTGATGACCAATGGACAGATGATGAAAGTGCAAGTGATGAAGACACATATTAAATACAGATATTTGTCAAGGCAATGTGTTTTTGCAGATTTGTATCATTATGATGTCGTAATAATAGAAGCATAAATACATCATGAACATTATTGGTTTTAATGCGTTATTTGTATTTATTCACTTATTTATTTATTTATTTATTTATTTATTTTATTTTTACAAATCAGTGGACAGTAATAACTGTTAATGAAATCTGTTTGTTATATGTTAATCTGAGGTAAAAGTATATGACTATATTTTTTGTGATAAATATATGGACATACCGGTTGCATACCTTTAATGATATTGTGCACATATTTATTTGTGTAAAACGTTCGTTTTGATTTTCTAAAAGGGTTCTGTATTAAATGCTACGGATTTCTTATTTTCCTATATGTTCATTCGTAATATATTGAAATGTACCATTAAGTTGGTATATAGTGTTATGAATAAATGCAGTTTATTATTCCCATTTTATGTGAAAGTGAGACAAACAATCCTGAAATGGAGACATTTATTTGGTATATACTGTTATGAATAATTATATACTGTTTATTCTTCCTGTTTTATGTTAAAGTGAGACAAACTTGAAATGCAGACATTTATTAAGGCACTTTGTTTTATAAATTTTTTACCATGGTTAAAATATGAGATTATACTCGTACAGGTAAATATGAACAGACTGTTTTCATGAGTGATTTGTATTTATTTTCAAACAGAGTTGGTCAGTAAGTGTTAAGGAAATGTATTTGTCCTATTAGTTATATCAGTGGGTAAGGCATATGACATTAATACCTTCATGTACGTTAAACCTGCAGTAAACGTATATAGCAATACTTGTATCGATATTATGCTCAAAAAAGATATGTTGGGTTTTTTGTTTTTGTTTGTTTGTTTTTTTCTTTTCTTTTTCAAAAGCAATTTCATTAAATGTTACGGATGTATGATTCTTCCCAATTCAAATCTCTGGCAATACAACTGTACTTGTAAGTACGCACATAACGTACAAATAATTTTATTAGTGATATTTGTTTTAGACAATCATGGGGCTATAGTTAGTACTTGGATGTAAGGCATATTTCGTTAATAGTGATTATATCTTGTGAGTTTTCTTGCCTGGTGGAGACATACATCAGAGATAATATGTTCGAAGTCACTGAACCTGGTATAGCCTATGTGTATAATAAATCAAATGAAATGTCTGTCAGGGGGTAACCACCCACTAAAATGTCTGTCATTACCACCACAGTACTCTAGGATGTGCAGTGCTATTGTAGTGTAAATTTTACTTGGTATCTCCTAAGTTGAATCTAGATCCTGTCTCCCCCTCCCCACTCGTTGTGGGGCGTCTGCCAGGGGGTAACCACCCACTAAAATGTCTGTCATTACCACCACAGTACTCTAGGATGTGCAGTGCTATTGTAGTGTAAATTTTACTTGGTATCTCCTAAGTTGGATCTAGATCCAATTAACCCCCCTTTTCAGTGTGTCTGTCAGGGGGTACCCACCTTCCAATATGTCTGTCACTGGTCATTCTATAATCAGGAGAGTCCACAGATACATTATATATTAGTTTCATCTGGTATCTCATATACTGGATCTAGACCCAACATCTAACAACCAATTAGTGGTGCTTGTTAAGTAAGCCACCCATATATTTTCGGCAGACGGTCAGTTTCACAGTTCACAAGTCTAATCCTAAATACCAGTAGGGGTTACAGTTGGTATCTCGTTCGTTGCATCTCAATGGTCCGGGCTGCGGGTCTAATACTGAGCCCGGGGTAATCAATATATTTGAAATGATCAGAGTATAATTTTGGATCGAGAGCATAACTATCTAGGAACACTGCCATGCCCGGTTCATAGTAGAGACAAATCCAGTGTCCCATTTCTCTTTTAGAATAACTTGGTAGCGTATTGACGATGCACACTATAGGTTTTCTATATCGAGGTATAGAGTTTACCTCGTCTGCCAATAACACGCCTAAAAACAAGGCTAGCTTTCCTATGTGCCCCCTCAATCCTCTTTCTATCTCCATGTTATTCATCGCACAGCCGCTTCAAGCGCGCACATCACACTGCAGCCGTCTTTCAGAATTAACTGTTATTATACCCACTGTTTCGCCAAACAGTATCAACAGACGGTTCTCGTTTTCTCCCTTGCTTAGATTCAAGCTAAGTCTAAGCCCCCCATTCATTTCAACGGGCAAATTATCATTCAAGTTTTCAGCACGCAAATCAAATGTGCAAATCATTGCCCCCTTGCCGAAAATATCCTTTCCGATTAAATGGTCTTTGTGAAAACCAAGTGCATCCAAAGTACGATGGTAGAGCTCAGCATAGTCATGAGGGAATTTACTAGGAATATTATACATGGTTCTACCATTAACACTTAAGCTTATTTGACTTATATCGCCATGGCTCAAATACAATGGATTTAGCGTATAGTCGCCAGAATGAGCTTCCATGCTCGTTATAATAAGCGAGAGTTTTTCCGGAATAACATTACCCCACGGTTGATCATACGTTCCTGAGGTTTGGTCTTTGGCTAGCACATAGGTTTTCAAGAGGGTTTTGGTAAATGTCGATTTTAAAAGATTCCCTGTGGCGAGAGACGCGTTCAAAGCATGAAGTGCATTAGGATAAGGAAACAGTCGCGTATAAAGCAGCTTGGCTGAATCTATATGCAGACGAATGTTATCGCCAGTTGGAGAATTTAGCAGCCATGCATTACTAGATAGTTCCATTCGGAGTCTAACCGAAATACCATCGAGCAAGTAAATGTCTAAAGAACTTATATCCAGAAGAAGCGGGGTACAGAGTTGTATACCGTGAGTCTTAACCGCTTCATCATGGTCTTGTGTTGCGCGCTGGCATTGTCAAAGTATTCTGCTGTTAATTTGGAAATAAAACCGTTCTCTGGGATGGTAATATAAGCATTGGCTCCAATTGTATTCAGTTTGTTGGGCGACAAAGTATTCAGCATTTTAACGTATGACGTGTACCCATAAAATACATTATTGTCAACAGCTACATCTCCCAAAAACATTGCACTGATTTGAATAGGCTGTGCGCGGTATTATTTGCAAATTCAACGTGTTGAGCGTCTTCGAGAGGAGTAGTATTGTCTGGCTTAGTTAAGCGTAAAGAGGTGTGCAACACCAATTTCCCCAAATCAGTAAAACTGCCAAGTGTTCCAGGAATGAGAAATTCTATATCTATCGGATAATTTCATATTGAATCCGAGGTTAGTAGGTAAAACATCAGCATCATAACGGGAGGCAATCGTTGTTTCCAATAATCTAATTTTGTTGGGGCGGGGAAACAATTCACTGACACCGGCGGCATATTGCCCCAAGGGAGAACGCGGGTTCCCGACACCAACCGCGCTGGTGATGCTCGCCATACTGCTCTTAGTTCAACAATGATTACAACTCGGTAAAGATGTCCTTTTATAACACCTTTTCCTCCCGACTCGCTTGACTTTCTTTTTCCGCTTCCTCTAGTCAATTTCATTGCAGCTTGCTTTAAGGAATTAATTCCATGCTTTTTATAGAGCTTCTCAAGTTGCTTCCTGTGAAATATCATCTAGAACGTTGTTTCCAAATGTTCGAGCTGAAGGCACAATGACATTTTCACTAGGAAAGGAAAGCTCTTTTAGCGAGTCCAGCTAAAACCGAGAATAAACCCCGCCTCTGTGATAGCTTGGTTCATAAGAAAGTGTGACTATATCATCAATACCACTCCCTCGGGATGATATCTGTTTGCCATTCGAAAACAGGGTATGATATTCTGCTACGGAAGGAGGGATGAATGTAACCCGCATGGTGGCGGCGAGGAGACTGTCTTTTCAAATGGACAACATTCCTATTAATACAGCAAAATGTACTCAAAGATTCAACGCGATCGGATATGAAGTAAACATGTAACAGGGTATCCTTCTTCGAAATGCATAGGACGACCTTTTGATCTGTGAGTTTAATAGAAATCGAATCAATTACTTTGGATTTAAGGGACTTATATATAGTTGGATGCACGCCTTTTGTTAGACCTCCGGAGAGCGAAAAGGCATCAAGAATATTTACATTTTCCTGCATACCTAGAGGGATTGACAAGGTCAGTGTAAATGAGAACACACTGTACGTCACCATTTCTCAACAGAGGGCATGACCATGTAGCGGAACAAGAACGGGTTTTTTGTTCTTCATGTGTACCCAAGGAAGAAAACATAGCATAACCTAAGTTGGGGACAAAACCGAGAACCTGGGCCAGTCGCGCATCAAAGGAAACCTTAATAAATACAACTTGTGGATGATAACCATTGTAGCAGAACAAAGTTAAATGATCATTTGTGGAGCTAAATGCAAGAACCTCTCTAGAATACGCTAGTAAATGGTAGTTGTATCCATCGACCATCTCCTTTATCAATGTCGTTATTATACCGTTAACACACATCAGCAAATACCCAGTGTCATTATACAAGATATTAGCATTAATAGCCTTTGACAGTGTGCGTCTTTCAATAGCTTCTGAATCTGGCGTTGGTCTTATACCACATTCAAGGTGTATACTACACTCTGGTTCACCCGGTTTAACAATGTAATACCGACGGGGAAGCAACACGTTCAGTAGACCGACTTCATATTCCACGTCCTTGTCTAATGTTAGAGTTTGTATATTATTAGTAAAGCTAGTGCTGGAATTGGGGTAAATTTCCCCATCCGCAATGCTGGTAACATATATATGATGTGACTCCATTTAGAGCAAGCAAGACACTAGCAAAAATATTATAATTATTTCATTATATAGAGGTAGACATGACGAGATGCCAATTACATATTGAAGGTAAATCATACTAAACATCATTACATTGTTATTTATTGACATATTTTACATTTAGTGATGTACATAATTATTGGGAAATTGTCTGGAGCTATAGTTATTCAGGACCCACGTCGACTACAGCACCGTCCCGTTTTCTTTTCCATTCGTCAGCCACAGCATCGTCCTCTGTATCCACCAGTTTCCTCTTCCTGTTTCGCTCGGGAGACACAGATAGAGTTAATTTTGTTTCAGGCTCATCGCAGGTCCACCATCTGTCCAGGATGACGCACGATATATTATGCAGTTGGAGTTCAGCCGCAGCCTCTTGGAGATGCGGTTGGTAGTCAGCTTTCCACAACACGTAAAGAATTCCAGCGCTTGCAATATTGTAGGGGAAGACGACACTTGTAATGTTGCTTTTAATCACCCATTCTACCAGTTTTGTGATGGACTCTTTAAACCAGCGGAAGCGGTTATCATAACTGTCTTCCTTTACCCCACGAATGAAATTTTGATCTCTAGACGTCTGAAGATATCCATGGTTTATAGGGTTATTTTCCAGTTCGCGGCCAGGAGCATATTGGGTTAGGATACACGCCACATAAGGGAGATTTTCACTCGGAGGATAGCGAATATGCAGACTACCGGGAATACCACGATCTTCCCAGCGACACCTGTTCAGTTGATAGATCGGGCTTCTTTCGCGGTAGAGATTACTGTGCGGGTATAATCCATGTAGGCGTCCAGTAAACCCCCTCTTTTCGTAGCAGGAACTGCAGTTGAGGGAAGAAACGATGATGGTCTTGTTGTTGCGGTAGATGTCATCGCCAGGAGAACCGTCTTTGTAGTTGAACACGTAGGCGTCCGACATGGTGTCCTCTGGTATACTGGTGAGTGATGAATAGTACCGCTTCAGCTGATGGCGAGGGACGAGTAGCGAACCATCGTCCCATCTGCTCTCTCTTATAAGCCCGCTCGGGGCACCACCGTGTCCGAGCGTGTTCGTCCTCGCCTCCGGCATTTCTCTCTCCATGACGTCGCCGCCCCCTCTGTATAAGTCGCGCGTCCAACGCGGTTCAGTATCTACAACGTCCATGATTCTGTTTCTTTCTTGAATCACAATGTAGGACTGCACTAGCACATTGGAAAAGCGGATTTAATATGGGTCCCATCTGTAAGTTGCCAACGATGGTTGTTTGGTGAAACCAGATCCCTGAATCTTTTGCCGCACGCGCGTATTTTTTTTTCGCTAGGTAATACACCCGTGGCGTCAATGATGTGTTTTATATCAGCAATGTCAGCAATCGTTGGTTTTTGACTTGCATTAGAGAGTAAATTCAACATGTACAGGATATTGGAGGATCGAACAGAAGACAATAGGTTGCCTCGGCTATCCCATTTTACGATGGGATTGTCTTTTATTCGTTCTAGCATCATATTGACGTATGGCACGTCGATACTTTTAACATACAGAGGTATTAAATTACTTATTTCAGGATTGGAGGATATCTTGTTCTCCCTAATCCCTGTGACTCTAAGTTCCACGGGTGGTAGTTTTGTGGTTTTGTATACACCAGATCGCGATATTTTCTTTTTTTTGTAACTTTTCTTTCTTACAGAGCGAGACGACGGGTTCAATCTTGTAGGAGTGCTTGGTCTTGCACCATGGGACGACACGACAGGACCGCTGCTGCTTGCTGGCACATGTTCAGAGACCGGCATATGATCGGGATGGGTCGACTGCGGGTTGAAACACGATTGGCCGTTGACCCCCGGACTCGTGGAGTTGGCGCATTTAGGCTTAATACCCGTTAAAACACGCTCAGCGGTAGACTCAGGAACAAGATAATACGTGCGCATTATCCAAATAATTTTCCGATCAAGGAAGCGGCAATAGGTAATATAGCAGCTAATATATATATATGTCTCGATGTCAATATAAGTCTTTTCTTATGGAGAGGAGTTTTCTTTCTAGCTATGGCACGTATGTCTTCCCGATAGTTACGTAATTCCTTGATAACTTTGCTATTGAGGGTGAGGTGCTTCTTTAACAAATTGGAAAATATTTCAGATATACAGTTCAATTGTTCTCGAGCTGCTTGCTTAATAGCACGGTTTCTATCTTTTACTTTTAATTTCTTCAAAAGTAAGACAAAGTTTTTGTGTGCACTGAGGAGTGGTGTCTTTTTACGCATTTTCTACAATATCATTAGCGTCAATCCAGCTGTTGAATGAAGCAGGGTATCCCAACCACGATACAAAATACTGCTTTTTTCCTTTATTTTTTCGTGAACGCAGTATTTTAATATCGTATGTCTCAGGCAGAGCGCTTAAGACGAGCTCTGGAGCGTAGAATATCCCCTGTATTGGTTCTCCAGACAAATCTTCTAAGAGATAAGTTCTTGGGCGATTCTTGTGTTTAATTGATTTTATGCGAAAGAGCTCGTGACTATTTTGCTGCGTGTATCCTTTATGGAATACAGAGGAACGAGCACTTCCAACAAGGCGAACTATTTCCCCAACTGCCAGTCGAGAACTGATGGAAGACGCTGGTTGCTTCTGGGTTTTATACATTGCGTGGAATTGCCGTTTGATTGCAGATGGGTTTTTTAAGTTATGAATATCAATGGGAGTTTGTTTGTTCTTCAGTCCAGAATGGGGCGAGCGGTTGTAGGCACTGACCATGTTTTGCAGCTGATCAATATATCTTGAAGAATTTTGAGACGTGATGAACTTGTAGATGCGTGCTTTAAGTGTACGAATGGCCCGCTCTGCCAAGGCTGCTTTGATCTCACTTGAGTACACACTGTATAGCTTAATGCCCCGGGAACATAAATAGTTTCTTACTTTTCGATTCCAGAATTCTGTGCCCAAGTCGGTGTTTAATCTTCGTAAGCCTTCAGAATCTTTATTTTCCACCACTTGTTTAAAGGCCACGAGCATAGTATTTGCGTCTTTATTCCGACACGGGACAACTTGCATATACCTAGAAAACACGTCTATGCATACTAACAAGTAGCCTATGTTATTATTTTCCTTTCTTATATGTCTCACGTCTGCTAAATCGGCAGCCATGATTACTTTGGGTTTTGAGGCTATTATCTTTTGCCGGGGAAATTTTTAGTCTGTAGCTTATGCAATGTATATGTTTTATTGCTTCTCAAAAGTTGAATACGTCATCACGTGTTATTGCCGGATTTATACTTTTTGCTTTCTCCCATAATTTCGCCTGAGAGCTTAAACCATAGGGTTCGTTATGTTGGGAGTATAGTGCGTGTAAGAGTTCCTTCTTCCTGGAGTTCACCATTGGAATACGCGTTCACCTGGGGGTTCTCCAACAATGTTTGAGCGAAACTGTAGGGACTCAGGAGTATTTATACCCAAATCAACAAGAAGATATCCATAAGGATGTGAATATACAGCATATTTATATATATCTACAAACTGGTTTGCCTTCTCTTTCCCGAATATTTGTCTGCCCAGAGTGTGAATTTGAGATAAATCGCGCTGTCTTAACAAGAGGAAATGAGAACAGTTCAGGCTAATATTCCTTGCATGCTTTCCACCCATATATAGATTTTGAGTGATAAATATGCATGAAATATTGTTGTGCCGTCCGCGAGTAAAAGCATCAACCACAATTTTGTTCCTTACAGCATCAATGAAAATATCGTCAAGTACATACAATGTCCCTCTCTGGTCAAACGTATCCTCGTTGGCAATTGGATCAATTATTTCAGACGACACTATAACTTTAGGTCCTATTTCTTTATTTCTTTGAAGAGGATGAGACGTTAAGCCACATATGACAATTTTTTTGAAATTTTCATGATACTTCAGTATAAGCTGCTTTACAAGTTCCGATTTTCCGGAGTTGCTATATTCTACAACTATTATGCGCAGGGTATTGGAAAATATCAAGAAGGTTCTCTGAATATGTCTCAGTCATAGCGGAAACTCTATTAATGATGGTAATTATTAAAGTATGATGCTTATATAGCACAGAATATGTGTGTGTGTGTGTGTGTTTGTGTGTGTGTTTTTTTTTGTATACAACAAGAACAACAACAAATACAAAAACAAGAGCAATTACCCACAATTTTTGCATTCCCACCACTTCAGTAAAACCCCCGCTGACGGCCCTATGACCGTATTACCCCAACTGCCGTCACCCTCCCGCTGACCACCCTTTCTTCCGTCACCCCCCCGCTGACCGTCCTACCCCCGCTCTCGTCACCCCCCGCTTCCGTACGCTAGCCGAGGGGGGGGGTTTAGGCATGAAATAGTGAAAACAAATTTTTTTTGGGGGGTAAGGGGGATTAGGGGTAGGGGGGTTGTGAAAAGTAAAATAGATGTGGGTAGGGGGGTCTAGATACCCCTCTTCCGTAGCCCCCCCTGACCCCCAACCCCCACTTCCAGTCCCCCACTTCCAATTACCCCCACTTCCGTAACCCCCCCGCTGACCCCCCCAACCCCCACTTCCAGTCCCCCCCACTTCCAATTACCCCCACTTCCGTACATTTGTTACTACTTACCGAACGCGATTGTTATTTTTTCCGATGTGCAACACTTTACATTTGTCAACGTTAAATTTCATTTGCCATTGATTGGCCCAACGTGCAAGTCGATCTAGATCTGATTGTAAAGCTTCTTCGTCGAGTGTCGCAGTTACTTTACAAGCAATTTTTGTGTCATCAGCAAATTTTGATACTTTGCAAGTGAGCCCATCATCGATATCATTAACATAAATTAAGAAGAGCATGGGGCCAAGCACTGATCCTTGAGGTACGCCGCTTTTGACATCGAGCCAGTTAGATGTAACACCGTTTAGAACTACTCTCTGTTTCCGCTCAGAGAGCCAGTCCGCAAGCCAATAATTATTGTGAATGTTTCCCGAGATACCGTGCGCCAGTAGTTTGCTGAGCAATCGAGGAGGAGGAGTAAGAGACAAGAAAGGGAAGGAAGAAGGAGATAAGCGAGAAAAGTAGAAGGCTCGTGGCGGCGGTAGCCACGTGGTGGTAGCCGCTCCCTTCCTCCATTCCTCCCGCCCTCCCTCTCTCCCTCCTCATTACCACTTGTTATATCTCTCCCTGCCCTCCTACCATTCTCTCTCTCTCTCTCTCTCTCTCTCTCTCTCTCTCTCTCTCTCTCTCTCTCTCTCTCTCTCTCTCTCTCTCTCTCTCTCTCTCTCTCTCTCTCTCTCTCTCTCTCTCTCTCTCTCTCTCTCTCTCTCTCTCTCTCTCGTTTCCTCTTTAGCATTCCATCTCTTCTTCCTCGTTATCTTCTCTCCCTCTGTCCCTCCTTTACTTCTCTTACTTACCTCCCTCCCTCCCTCCCTACCTGGGCCTAATTAACCGTTGCCGTGTGAGGTGTTGGTAGCATTGGAAACATTAACTTAACATAGCAGCGGGGGGAGGGAGAGAAGAGGGAGACAAGGGGAAGGAAGGGAGAGAAAGGGAAGGAAGGAAGGAAGGAACGAAAGAAAGAAGGAAATAAAAAAAGATTGCAAGGAGAAATTACGCGAAAGAAGGAATGTATTGAGAGAAGGAAGGAAGGAAGGAAGGAAGGAGAGGAAGAAAAGGAAGGGAAAGGAAGAGAAGAAAAGAGAAGAGAGAGAGAGAGAGAGAGAGAGAGAGAGAGAGACACACACACACACACACACACACACACACACACACACACACACACCCTACATCGTCTAGTTTTTAATTATTTTTATTTCTCTGCCATTTTTTCTTCTTTCTCTGATTTTTCTGCTATTTCTGTTTTATTTATATTTTCTGTTTCATTTATTTCTCTTCTTTTTGTCGCCCTCTTCGTTTTTTTCATTTATTTCGTAACTTTTTATTTTTCTTATTATGGTTTTTTTTCCTGCTAATTTCTATTTCAGGTTGTTTTTCTTTCTTCCTTTATCCTTTTCGTCGTCTTTCTTTTTTTTCTTTCTTTCTCTCTCTCTTTCTTTCTTTCTCTATTTTTCTTTCTTTTTTATATAATTTTTCTTTCTTTCTTTTTTTCTTCATTTCTCTTTTTTCTTTTCTTTTTTCTTTCATTTGTCTTGCTTTTTTTCTGTATTTTTTTCTTTTTCTTTCTTTTTCTTTATTTTCTATTTCATTTTTTATTTCATTTTTTTCCTTTTTTCTCTGCTAACCTATTTCATTTTTTTCTTTATCCTTTATGGTGTCTTTCTTTCTTTCTTTCTTTCTTTTTTCTTTCTTTCTTTCTTTCTTTCTTTTTACTTTTTTTCTTTTTTTTTTTACTTTTTTTTCTTTTTTCTTTCTGTTTTTTCTTTATTTATATTTTTATTTATATTTTTATTTATTTTTAATTTTTTTCTCTATTATCTTAATTCTCTGCTAACCTATTTCAGTTTGCTTTTCTTTCTTTCTCTATCCTTTACATCGTCTTTCTCTCTTTCTTTCTTTCTTTCTTTCTTAATATCCACTTTTTTCCACTTTCTTAATTTCCACTTTTTTCCACTTTCTTAATTTCCACTTTTTTCCACTTTCTTAATTTCCACTTTTTTCCGCTTTCTTAATTTCCACTTTTTTCCACTTTCTTAATTTCCACGTTTATTAAGATTCATGAATAGTATTAAAATTAGTTATGATGTGCTTGTGTGTGTGTGTGTGTGTGTGTGTGTGTGTGTGTGTGTGTGTGTGTGTGTGTGTGTGTGTGTGTGTGTGTTACCTTGATGATTCCCTTTTTTTCTTCTCAAATGTCTTATTTTATTTTATTTATTTCTGTTTCTTCTTTTATCATTTATGACTAATTGATTTTTTTTCTCTTTTCTTCTTTTTTTTCGTTTTGTCATTTTTTCGGTTCTCTTTTTTTTTTCTTCTCATTCTCCTGTTTTTTTTCTTCTATTTTTCGTGGTTATTTTATTTTATTTGTTTGTTTATTTATTCTTTCTTCGTGTTTTTCTTCTTTGGTTTTCCTTTTTCTTTTGTTATTTATGGTTATTTTTATACTTGGATTTTTTTCGTTTTTTTTCTCCTGTTTTCCATCTTCCTTTTTCTGTTTATTTTCCGCTATTTGTGGTTATTTTATTTTAATCTTTCTTTCGTTTTCTTCTCCTGTTTTTCATCTTGTTTTCTGTTTTTTTTTGTTATTTGTGGTTATTCTGTTATTTTGGGCTTTCTTTTTTTCTCCTGTTTTTTATCTTCCTGATTTCTGATATTTCTTTTGCTTTTGTTCTGTTTTATCTATCTCAGTCTCTCGTCTTCAGATCCTTCACAATTCAAAAAAACATTCCTGTCTATTTATTGTACAATTATCTATTTTTCACGTCGCGGTTAGTAACTCAGTCTCTCTTTTCTTACTTACTTTTACAACTACTTACATTACTCCACTCTTAACTATTACTACTACTACTACTCCTACTACTACTATTACTACCGCTTTTGTTACTTGCCGTCACTAATGTTCCCTCTCTTTTTCTCTTTCCCCTCAGGAGGACAAAGAAAGGAGAGGGCAGCGCGGAAGAGTCCCTGATAACGTAAGTGTGGAAAATCTCGGTTCTCCTTCTCTGTATATCGCTTTTGGGGGGCATGTTAGTGACAGGGCTAAGGTCGATATCGTCTGACGCCTCCACCTCTCACGTGAACTATTGTCAAAGGTCGAAAAGGAGGACAGGCGGGTTCTCATGTGTGTTTCTGTAGGTTCACGGTACAGCAGAAGGGTCAGACTACCACCAGGGTCATACAACTACCCCCGGAAATGCCCCAAACTCCTACGAAAGCCTTATCAAATGTGTGTTTATTTAGGTTCACAGTTCGGAAGAAGGGTCAGACTGCCACCAGGGTCATAAAGCTACCCCAGGAAATGCTCCAACCTCCTACGAAAGCCTTGTCAAATGTGTGTTTCTTTAGGTTCACGGTACGGAAGGAGGGTCAGACTATCACGAGGGTCATAAAACTACCCCTGGAAATGCGCCAAACTCTTACGAAAGCCTTGTCAAATGTGTGTTTCTTTAGGTTCACGGTACGGAAGGAGGGTCAGACTACCACGAGGGTCATAAAACTACCCCTGGAAATGCCCCAAACTCTAACGAAAGAATTGTCAAATGTGTTTCTTGAGGTTCACGGTTCAGAAGAAGGGTCAGACTACCACCAGGGTCATAAAACTACACCTGCTTGGGCGACGCAATGTTAAAGAGTGCAGGCTTATGTTCTAACACGTTCTTTTATACATATTATGACCAAAGGAAAGAAAATGTCGCGTCCTAAACTATATCTCGACACGTTCTTGACACACACACACACACACACACACACACACACACACACACACACACACACACACACACACACACACACACACTCAGATTTCACGCTTGTCAATTATTCCCTCCTTCTCTCCTTCCTTTTCTTCCCTTCCTCTTCCTCTTTATCTTCTTCATCCAATTCCCTTTCGCCGTTCTTCAAATCATCACCTTCCTCCTCCTCCTCCTCCTCCTCCTCCTCCTCCTCCTCCTCCTCCTCTCTCCCCTCGCTATTCCTTCCTCTCCCACCTCTTAATCTCCTCGCAAGGTTCAATGTTTTCCTGGATGAGATGAACGAGTTTTGCTTCATGTGTTTCCAGGGAGTTGATGCAGAGCCAGGTTCCCTTGATAATTACATATATTTTAACTTTTGATTTTTAACTTGTGAAGGTGATCAGTTATGCTTTGATTTATTTACTCCAGTAGAACGTATTGTTTTTACTCATTACAGTTCTTCAATGAAGCAGCTCAACCCCGATAAAAAATAACAGAAAATAAACAGCCAATAACTGGCCCTATAAAGAAAGAGTTTGCAAAAGTAGCAATCCAATAGAGAGATCTCGATACACTCCTCCTGAGAGAGTTCAAGTCGTAGGCAGGAGGAAATACAGACGAAGGCAGGGGCTGTTCATGAGTTTACCAGCGTGAGGGATGAAAGAATGAAGATGTTGGTTAACTCTTGCACGAGGGATTTGAACAGTAGAGGGCTGAAAGAATAAAGATGCTGGTTAACTCTTGCATGAGGGATTTGGACAGTAGAGGGCTGAAAGAATAAAGATGCTGGTTAACTCTTGCATGAGGGATTTGGACAGTAGAGGGCTGAAAGAATAAAGATGCTGGTTAACTCTTGCAGGAGGGATTTGGACAGTAGAGGGATGAAAGAATGAAGATGCTAGTTAACTCTTGCAGGAGGGATTTGGACAGTAAAGGGATGAAAGAATGAAGATGCTGGTTAACTTTTGCATGAGGGATTTCGACAGTAGAGGGATGAAAGAATGAAGATGCTGGTTAACTTTTGCATGAGGGATTTGGACAGTAGAGGGATGAACGAATGAAGATGCTGGTTAACTCTTGCATGAGGGATTTGGACAGTAGAGGGATAAAATAATGAAGATGCTGGTTAACTTTTGCACGAGGGATTTGGACAGTAGAGGGATGAAAGTATGAAAATGCTGGTTAACTCTTGCATGAGGGATTTGGACAGTAGAGGGATGAAAGAATGAAGATGCTGGTTAACTTTTGCATGAGGGATTTGGACAGTAGAGGGATGAAAGAATGAAGATGCTGGTTAACTTTTGCATGAGGGATTTGGACAGTAGAGGGATGAAAGAATGAAGATGCTGGTTAACTCTTGCATGAGGGATTTGGACAGCAGAGATATGAAATAATGAAGATGCAGGTTAACTCTTGCATGACAGATTTGGACAGTAGAGGGATGAAAGAATGAAGATGCTGGTTAACTCTTGCATGAGAGATTTGGACAGTAGAGGGATGAAAGAATGAAGATGCTGGTTAACTCTTGCATCAGGGATTTGGACAGTAGAGGGATGAAAGAATGAAGATGTTGGTTACCTTTTGCATGAGGGATTTGGACAGTATAGGGGAATGAAAGAATGAAGATGCTGGTTAACTCTTGCACGAGGGATTTGGACAGTAGAGGGATGAAAGAATGAAGATGCTGGTTAACTTTTCATGAGAGATTGGACAGTAGATGGATGAAAGAATAATGATGCTGGTTAACTCTTGCATGAGGGACTTGGACAGTAGAGGGATGAAAGAATGAAGATGCTGGTTAACTCTTGCTTGAGATATTTAGACAGTAGAGGAATGAAATAATGAAGATGCTGCTTAACTCTTGCATGAGGGATTTGGACAGTAGAGGGATGAAAGAATGAAGATGCTGGTTAACTCTTGCATAAGGGATTTAGACAGTAGAGGGATGAAAGAATGAAGCTACTGGTTAACTCTTGCATGAGGGATTTGGACAGTAGGGGGATGAAAAAATGAAGATGCTGGTTAACTCCTGCATGAGGGATTTGGACAGTAGGGGGATGAAAGAATGAAAATGTTGGTAAACTCTTTCATGAGGGATTTGGACAGTAGGGGGATGAACGAATGAAGTTGCTGGTTAACTCTTGCATGAGTGATTTGGACGGTAGAGGGATGAAAGAGTGAAGATGCTGGTTAACTCTTGCATGACAGATTTGGACAGTAGAGGGATGAAAGAATGAAGATGCTGGTTAACTCTTGCATGAGAGATTTGGACAGTATAGAGGAATGAAAGAATGAAAATGCTGGTTAACTCTTGCATCAGGGATTTGGACAGTAGAGGGATAAAAGAATGAAGATGTTGGTTAACTTTTACATGAGGGATTTGGACAGTAGAGGGATGAAAGAGGGAAGATGCTGGTTAACTCTTGCATGAGGGATTTGGACAGAAGAAGGATGAAAGAATGAAGATGCAGCTTAACTCTTGCATGAGGGATTTGGACAGTAGAGAGATGAAAGAATGAAGATGCTATTTAACTCTTGCATGAGAGATTTGGACAGTAGAGGGATGAAAGAATGAGGATGCTAGTTAACTCTTGCATAGGGGATTTGGACATTAGGGGGATGAAAGAATGAAGATGCTGGTTAACTCTTGCATGAGGGATTTGGACAGTAAAGGGATGAAAGAATGAAGATGCTGGTTAACTCTTGAATGAGAGATTTGGACAGTAGAGAGATGAAAGAATGAAGATGCTGGTTAACTCTTGCATGAGGGATTTGGACAGTAGAGGGATGAGAGAATGAAGATGTTGGTTAACTTTTACATGAGGGATTTGGACAGTAGAGGGATGAAAGAAGGAAGATGCTGGTTAACTCTTGCATGAGGGATTTGGACAGAAGAAGGATGAAAGAATGAAGATGCAGCTTAACTCTTGTATGAGGGATTTGGACAGTAAAGAGATGAAAGAATGAAGATGCTATTTAACTCTTGCATGAGAGATTTGGACAGTAGATGGATGAAAGAATGAAGATGCTAGTTAACTCTTGCATAGGGGATTTGGACATTAGGGGGATGATAGAATGAAGATGCTGGTTAACTCTTGCATGAGGGATTTGGACAGTAAAGGGATGAAAGAATGAAGATGCTGGTTAACTCTTGAATGAGAGATTTGGACAGTAGAGAGATGAAAGAATGAAGATGCTGGTTAACTCTTGCATGAGGGATTTGGACAGTAGAGGGATGAGAGAATGAAGATGCTGGTTAACTCTTGCATGAGAAATTTGGACAGTAGAGGGAGGAAAGAACGGATATGCTGGTTAACTCTTGCATGAGGGATTGGGACAGTAGAGAGATGAAAGAATGAAGATGCTGATTAATTCTTGCATGAGGGATTTGGACAGTAGTGTGATGAAAGAATGAAGATGCTGGTTAACTCTTGCATAAGGGATTTGGGCAGTAGAGGGATGAAAGAATGAAGATGCTGGTTAACTTTCGCATGAGGGATTTGGACAGTAGAGGGATGAAAGAACGAAGATGCTGGTTAACTCTTGCATGAGGGATTGGGCAGTAGAGGGATGAAAGAATGAAGATGCAGTTTAACTCTTGCATGAGGGATTTGGACAGTAAAGGGATGAAAGAATGAAGATGCTGGTTAACTCTTGAATGAGGGATTTGGACAGTAGAGGGATGAAAGAATGAAGATGCTGGTTAACTCTTGCTTGAGGGATTTGGACAGTAGAGGGATGAAAGAATAAAGATACTGGTTAACTCTTGCATGAGGGATTTGGACAGTAGAGGGATGAAAGAATGAAGATGCTGGTTAACTCTTGCTTGAGGGATTTGGACAGTAGAGGGATGAAAGAATAAAGATACTGGTTAACTCTTGCATGAGGGATTTGGACAGTAGAGGGATGAATGAATGAAGATGCTGGATAACTCTTGCATGAGGGATTTGGACAGTAGAGGGATGAAAGAATGACGATGCTGGTTAACTTTTGCATGAGGGATTTGGACAGTAGAGGGATGAAAGTATGAAAATGCTGGTTAACTCTTGCATGAGGGATTTGGACAGTAGAGGGATGAAAGAATAAAGATGCTGGTTAACTCTTGCATGAGAGATTTGGACAGTAAAGGGATGAAAGAATGAAGATGTTGGTTAACTCTTGCATGAGGGATTTGGACAGTAGAGGGATGAAAGAATGAAGATGTTGGTTAACTCTTGTATGAGGGATTTGGACAGTAGAGGGATGAAAGAATGATGCTGGTTAACTCTTGCATGAGGGATTTGGACAGTAGAAGGATGAAAGAATGAAGATGCTGGTTAACTTTTGCATGAGGGATTTGGACAGTAGAGGGATGAAAGAATGAAGATGCTGGTTAACTCTTGCATGAGGGATTTGGACAGTAGAGGGATGAAAGAATGAAGATGCTGGTTAACTCTTACATGAGAGATTTGGACAGTATAGGGATGAAAGAATGAAGATGCTGGTTAACTCTTGCATGAGGGATTTGGACAGTAGAGGGATAAAAGTATGAAAATGCTGGTTAACTCTTGCATGAGGGATTTGGACAGTAGAGGGATGATAGAATAAAGATGCTGGTTAACTCTTGCATGAGGGATTTGGACAGTAGAGGGATGATAGAATAAAGATGCTGGTTAACTCTTGCATGAGGGATTTGGACAGTAGAGGGCTGATAGAATAAAGATGCTGGTTAACTCATGCATGAGGGATTTGGACAGTAGAGGGATGAAAGAATAAAGATGCTGATTAACTCATGCGTGAGGGATTTGGACAGTAGAGGGATGAAAGAATGAAGATGCTGGTTAACTCCTGTACAAGGGATTTAGACAATATAGGTGATGAAAGAATATCATAGCGAGGAACTTTGAGTGTATGACACAAGCAGTATACCTATTTTTTTTTTGTACAAGTCGTTGGCAATATCTCACCTGGAGTACAAAGCGTAGAGGCGAATTTTCGCCGTCAACATTTGTTGATGAGACGTCACGAATACATGACAAGTTGCTTCCGTGTAGCATCAAGCCGTTTTGGCGGCCAACTTCTGGTCAACATTTGTTGAGAAAATGTTGCTCCGGGAACAACCTGGAAAGATGCTATGCTGAGAGGCGCCACCGTCACAACTTTTGACATCAAATATAAAAAACAGCTTGATCAGAAAGTGGGACATCACAGACATGCTTCCATATCATTTGCCGTACCTCAACTCATACATTAGATAGGACATTTTGGTTACCACCGTTAGACGCAGCAGTGATTGGAGAGCTCGAATATGTTTTGAAACCTCAATTAAACAGAAACTAAATAAATTGTGACGAGTTGATGGTAAATAATTTATCCGTAAAGTTTATAACACATTTTTCATATAGCTATCGTTTGCAGCGGCTATGAAATAAAGACTAAAATAAACAATTCCATCTTATAGAGAAAAGCCTCCTGAACACGATGGTGTATACAGATTTTTCATAAAACCTAAAAAAAGTGAAGCACGGAACTTTTTATAAAAACTTTTCACTTCATGAATCGTGCGCGCCGACGGGGTGGGTTTTGGCATGGTGCTAGGAGTGGTCGCGTTGCCATGACAACCCTCGCCTCGCCTCGCTTTTCGTGTGGCCACTGACCAGAGGCAACAGGCAGCACCGGGGTTCGTTCTGCCGAGGTCGCTGATGTTGGCCAGCACCATAACAACCAGATGTTGATACATTGTTGACGGCGCAAATTCGCCTTAGGTCTGGTTCCCAATATAGTTGTCGCCCAGAGCGTCAAAAGGACTTACACATGGGTCCTACTGGTTAGACCTAGCCCGTTCGTGTCGCTGACAAGTGTTTTATAGTGGGGACGTTCTGGCTTGGCTCATGCTGCCCTCCGGAGCTCCAACTGATCCTCTTGAGAGTTTCACTAGAGTCCGGGTTGACATTTTTTCTCTCCACGTTGGAATAAAGACGAATGGAGTGTGGGTGCAGGGAGGATGTAGTAATGGAGTGTGGGTGCAGGGAGGATGTAGTAATGGAGTGTGGGTGCAGGGAGGATGTAGTAATGGAGTGTGGGTGCAGGGAGGATGTAGTAATGGAGTGTGGGTACATGGAGGATGTAGTAATGGAGTGTGGGTACAGGGAGGATGTAGTAATGGAGTGTGGGTACAGGGAGGATGTAGTAATGGAGTGTGGGTGCAGGGAGGATGTAGTAATGGAGTGTGGGTACAGGGAGGATGTAGTAATGGAGTGTGGGTACATGGAGGATGTAGTAATGGAGTGTGGGTGCAGGGAGGATGTAGTAATGGAGTGTGGGTACATGGAGGATGTAGTAATGGAGTGTGGGTGCAGGGAGGATGTAGTAATGGAGTGTGGGTGCAGGGAGGATGTAGTAATGGAGTGTGGGTACAGGGAGGATGTAGTAATGGAGTGTGGGTGCAGGGAGGATGTAGTAATGGAGTGTGGGTGCAGGGAGGATGTAGTAATGGAGTGTGGGTGCAGGGAGGATGTAGTAATGGAGTGTGGGTGCAGGGAGGATGTAGTAATGGAGTGTGGGTGCAGGGAGGATGTAGTAATGGAGTGTGGGTGCAGGTATTCGGTAGTAATGGAGTGTGGGTGCAGGGAGGATGTAGTAATGGAGTGTGGGTGCAGGGAGGATGTAGTAATGGAGTGGGGGTGCAGGGAGGATGTAGTAATGGAGTGTGGGTGCAGGGAGGATGTAGTAATGGAGTGGGGGTGCTGGGAGGATGTAGTAATGGGGGAGGGAGTGCAGGGAGGATGTAGTAATGGGGTAAGAGGGATGCCATAGTGTAGCCCTGAGGACTGTGTGTTTTGGGGGGTGGGATGGGTGGGGAGGGGAGTTAAGTACCTAAATAAGTGTAACTATAACAACAAGCATCTAACAATTCATGCGAGGCGGTGCAGTAGAGACACCTAATCCTCCCCTCCTCCTCACTTCATCCCTCTACCTTCCTATTCTATTCCCCCCTTATATCCTTACCCCTTTATCCTTCCCCTTTCTTCCCTTCTCTTTCATTCTCCTTCCCTCCCCCCCTTCTCCTTTCCCTTCCTTCCCCTTCTCCTTCCCTTCCTTCCCTTCCCCTTCCTTCCTCTTCTCTTCCCTCCCTCTCATTCCCTTTCTTCCCTTCCTCTTCCTTCTTCTTCTCTTCCCCTTCCTTCCCCTTCTCCTTCCCCCTCCTTCCTTTCCTCCCCTTCCTTCCCCTTCTTCCTCTTCACTCCCCTTCATTCCCTTTCTCCTTCCACCCTCTCATCCCTTTTCCTTCCCCCTCCTTCCCTTCCTTCGCTTATCTTCCTTCCCCTTCCCCTTCCATCCCTTCCCCTTCCTTCCCTTTCTCATTCCCCTTCCCGCTTTTCCTTCTACCTTTTCCTCTCCCCTTTTCCTCCCTTCCTTCCCTTCTCCTTCCCTTCCCTTCCCCTTACTTCCTCTTCCTTCCCCTTCTCCTTCCACCCTTTCCTCTCCCTTCCCCTTCCCCCTCCTCCACTTCCGTCCCCCCATCTCCTTTCTCCTTCCCCCTTTCGTCCCTCCCTCCCTTTCTCCTTCCCTTTCCTCCCCTGCCCCTTCGTTCCCTACTAGACCAGAACAAGAACAACTGCCCCATGGATTTTTAGTTAAATAAATAAAAAGACAGACAGACAGAGATAGACAGGCACAAACAGACATACACAGAGACAGAGAGAGACAGACAGGAGTTAATTGAATATCGCCACACGTAGACCAGGAGCTTACATTTGTTTCTTCAGGTCACTGACGAGGTCACGAGTTTACTAAGGTCCCCCTCAAGCAGCCAGCCTCGTATAATGGTGCTAATGGGCTATCTGGTGCCTGATTGTTGATGTTTCCATGTGTCCAGGTCTCCTTTTTTTCTTGTTATATTTTTTTCTGCTTCTTTTTCTTCTTCTTCTTCTTCTTCTTCTCGTTCTTTTTCTTTTTGTTTTCTTCTTTTTCTTCTTCTTTTTCTTTTTCTTTAACTTCTTCTTCTCTTTTCTTTTCTTTTTCTTTTTCTTCTTTCTCTTCTTCTTCTTCTTCTTCTTCTTCTTCTTCTTCTTCTTCTTCTTTTTTCTTCTTCTTCTACTGCTTCTTTTTTTTTCTTCTTTTTCTTCTTCTTCTTCTTCTTTCTCCCTAAGATTTTCTTATCCCTAATCTCCTTCTTCCTTTTCCTCCTCCTCCTCCTCCTCCTCCTCCTCCTCCTCCTCCTCCTCCTTCGTCCTCCTCCTTTCTTCACCAGTGGCGTTCCCCAAGGTTCGGTCCTGGGGTCAACACTATTCATAATTTACGTGAACGACTTAGAAACTGATATCCTATCAAAAGTAGCCAAATTCGCCGACGACACCAAATTAGGAGGTACGGTAATGAGCGGTCAAAGTTGCGAGAACATTCAATCAGACCTGCCGACTGGAGCGAAAAATGGCAAATGAGTTTTAACGTAGATAAATGTAAAGTAATGCACATAGGTGAAAAAAATCCTAACTTTAAATATCAGATTCAAGGACATGAGCTCAGTAAAGTAAAACAAGAAAAGATCTTGGTGTCATTATCAGTAACACTCTTAAAATGAGTGATCAATGTTCTGCAGCGAGTAAAAAAGCCAATATGATGGTGGGATTAATCTCAAGAAACTTTGATTATAAATCACCCGAACTTATGAAGAGATTATATTTAGCATTTGTAAGACCACACCTAGAATACGCCGTTCAGTTCTGGTCACCGAACTATATCAAAGATCAAGTTTTGCTAGAAAAGATACAGCGACGAGCAACCAAACAAATTCCAGCGCTCCGAAACTTGCCATATGACGAGCGTTTAAAGCGTTTAGATATGTTTTCCCCCAAAAAAGGCGAAGGATCAGAGGGGACTTAATTGAAGTGTTCAAAATCCTAAATGGATTCGACAACATTAACCCAGATAGTCGATTTCAGAGAGACACCAACACAATAACACGCAGCAACGGTATGAAGTTAAAGGGAAATCGATGTAACACATCGGTGCGCAGAAGTTTTTTTCAATAACAGAGTCGTCGATCACTGGAATAGACTCCCACCGTCAGTAGTTAGCGCACAGAGTATCAATAGCTTCAAGTCTTCTTTGAATAAGTACTTCAGGGATATAAGATTATACTGACCCTTTTTCGCATGTTTTCAGACAGATTGCAGCAAGACCTCAACCTATATTCATGTAATTCTCCCCCACAACCTAGACTGCAAGTAGCGAAAGTCAACAATAGAGTAAAGCAACAGTTAATGTCCGCATGACAGGTGGAGTGAGGTGTGGGTGCAGTAAGGTGACAGGTTACTGGTGCGTGCATAGTACCGCCGGTAAAATGAGGATCAAGCCTCCACCTGTGCCCCTGAAACTACACCTCACCCATCATGAGTATTAGGGGGGATTCTGGGGCTGCCCTGTGTAGGCCACTCGTCCTCTTCCAGTCTCCCTGTATTTCTATGTTCTTATGTTCTTATGTAATGAAGTCATTTTCCCCCACAGCTTAGGTTACCAGTAGTGTAAGTTAAGGGTAGTAATTTCCTCTTATTTCTCTCTTTACTGTAAAATTTCCATGTCCCTTTCTTCCTTAAAGGTACATGGTGTTCTCTTCTAACTATTTCCTGCCGGCACGTTGCCGGAGGAGAGTGGGTGGAGGAGCCTTCATCTTTCCTGTTTTATCCTACCACACGTAGATTACTAGTAGTAGCGGTAGGAAACAGACACCCTCGCCATAGACCGATAGGTCTTCTGGTGTCTGTTCTTCCTATGTATTCCTATGTATTCCTCCTCCTCCTCCTCCTCCTCCTCCTCCTTCTCCTTCCCCTCTTTCTCTCCTCCTCCTCCTCCAAATCTTTTTAACCTCAAATCCCTTTATCTTTCCTTCTAATCCTCCTCCTCCTCCTCCTCCTCCTCCTCCTCCTCCTTCTCCTCCTCCTCCTCCTCCTCCTTCTCCTTACCCTAAAACTCACCCGGGTCATCACCTCACATCACCTACGGATCATTAACGCAAACAGGTGAGCTGGGGCACGCGAGATGACACTGGGGGAGGCAGGGAGGGGTGAGGGGAGGAAGGGTAAGTAGGTGTAATCTTTCCCTCCCTCACTTAAGGACCATATATTGTTTTTTCTTTATTTTGGGGTGGGAGGGGGGGGGTAGGGGAGGGGGGAGGGGGGGTGAAGGCTAAGTAGGTGTAATCTTTTCCTCCCTCACTTAAGGGCCATATATTGTGTTTTCTTTATTTTTTGGTGGGAGGGGGGGGTAGGGGAGGGGGAGGGGGGGGATGAAGGCTAAGTAGGTGTAATCTATCCCTCACTCACTAAAGAACCATATATTTTTTTCCTTTTTTCCGCAGTTCATAATTTTTTTTTTTCGTACGAGGAGCGACTCAGGCGACTCACAACCTCTTCACGCTGGGAAAAAAACGCCTACGAGGGGACAGGATTCAGGTCTTCAGGTATACCTAAAGAACTTCACTAGGCTCATAACACTACCCATGGAAATACTACTAACACAACCTCTACCAGAGCCTTGTCAAACTATCACCAGGCTCATAACACTACCCATGGAAATACTACTAACACAGCCTCTACCAAAGTCTTGTCAAACTGTCACCAGGCTCATAACACTACCCATGTAAATACTACTAACACAACCTCTACCAAAGTCTTGTCAAACTATCACCAGGCTCATAACACTACCCATGGAAATACTACTAACACAACCTCTACCAAAGCCTTGTTAAACTATCACCAGGCTCATAACACTACCCATGGAAATACTACTAACACAACCTCTACCAAAGCCTTGTCAGACTATCACCAGGCTCATAACACTACCCATGGAAATACTACTAACACAGCCTCTACCAAAGTCTTGTCAAACTGTCACCAGGCTCATAACACTACCCATGTAAATACTACTAACACAACCTCTACCAAAGTCTTGTCAAACTATCACCAGGCTCATAACACTACCCATGGAAATACTACTAACACAACCTCTACCAAAGCCTTGTTAAACTATCACCAGGCTCATAACACTACCCATGGAAATACTACTAACACAACCTCTACCAAAGCCTTGTCAGACTATCACCAGGCTCATAACACTACCCATGGCAATACTACTAACACAACCTCTACCAAAGCCTTGTCAAACTATCAACAGGCTCATAACACTACCCATGGAAATGCTACTAACACAACCGCTACCAAAGTCTTGTCGAACTATCACCAGGCTCATAACACTGCCCATGGAAATACTACTAACACAACCTCTACCAAAGTCTTGTCAAACTATCACCAGGCTCATAACACTGCCCATGGAAATAGTACTAACACAACATCTTCCAAAGCCTTGTCAAACTATCACCAGGCTCATAACACTACCCATGGATATACTACTAACACATTCTCTACCAAAGCCTTGTCAAACTATCACCAGGCTCTCATAACACTTCCCATGGAAATATTACTAACACAACCTCTACCAAAACCTTGTCAAACTATCACCAGGCTCATACCACTACTCATGGAAATACTACTAACACAACCTCTACCAAAACCTTGTCAAACTATCACCAGGCTCATAACACTACCCATGGAAATATTACTAACACAGACTCTACCAAAGCCTTGTCAAACTATCACCAAGCTCATAACACTACCCATGGAAACACTGCTAACACAACCTCTACCAAAGCCTTGTCGGATTATCACCAGGCTCATAACACTACCCATGGAAGTACTACTAACAGAACCTCTACCAAAGCCTTGTCAAACTATCACCAGGCTCATAACACTACCCATGGAAGTACTACTAACACAACCTCTACCAAAGCCTTGTCAAACTATCA
>NW_026111525.1:85000-87500 GCF_024679095.1 Eriocheir sinensis
AGCCAGCCAGTTACCCACGTCAAGTCAGCTAGTCAGTAACTCAAGTCAGTCAGTCACCCAGTCAACCAGTTAACCACGTGGAGACAGTCAGTCAGTAAGTCAGTCAGTCAGTCAGTCAGTCAAGTCAGTCACCTCTCCGCCCGATACTGACATCTCTTTTGGCCCCTTGTTCTTTAATTCTTTTGTTGGAGCGGCGCCTAGCGGGTCTTTTTGTTGTTGTTGTTGTTTGCCCTCGAGCTGCACCCCTTGCTGAAGTAGAACAAACGAGCATGCTTTGTACAAGGGTGTGGAGAGACGTCTGACTGCACTCTACTCCCCTTAGGGTGCGGCCACACTGCATGCGGTTTGCTGGGAGGGTAGAGGGTAGTGGGTTGCCTAGCGGGTCAGAGGCAAAAACAAACACATATTATCTAATAGGACATCCAGGACACGGGTAGCAGGTTCCTCCAAGCTTACCCACTCTTATTAGATAACATGTGTTTGTTCTTGCCTGGAAAGGGTGCCAGAGTCTGGTGAACACAGAGATGGTGCTTGTGATGACACTCCCTGGGAAGAACACGTCCCTTCCGCAGAGGGTATGGAGGGTAGGCGGTGGCTGAGTGGTAGCGTGCTGGGCCCACATTCACCATGTGATAGACGACGAGAGTTCGAATCCTCACGCAACCACCTCGGATTTTTCAGTCACCGCCGAGTGGCTTAAAACTACTCACATGCTGTCTTGGAGACCACCCATGAACCCGGACTCTAGAGGAAATCGTCCAAGTGAATCAAGACCGAGTTCCGGGGGGCAACATGAGCCAAGAGAAAATGGCGCCACTATAAACACTTGCCTGCGCCATGACCATCCAGGCCCCTCAAGCATAGGCACAGACATAAAAAAAAAAAAAAATCTTTTGCCTCTGTCTGCGCTCTGATTCATAATGTTCGCTCTCCGTACCTTCATGTTATCACCAACCTTGTTCTCCCTATTCCTCTTTTTGCCAATCTTAGCTTCCCTTTTTCTCTTCTTCAGTAATATACATGTGTCCACTATACCCAGCCTTGTTCTGTCTATTCCTCTTTGTATGCTTCCTAGCTTTTCTTTACTCTCTATGGACATCGTGAGGCGCCAGGTTTCCGTCCCGTGCGATGCGGTGTGACTGTTCCATTCGTGTTTCCATCTTGTTTGTATCCAGTATTTTTGACGCCACTCAATACCGCTCCTGCATAAAATATGAAGTAATTATATTTGTTCAACGCACTCCGCTGATGGGATGTTAGTATGATGGTTAATTGTATCGAGAGAGGGAGAGAGAGAGAGAGAGAGAGAGAGAGAGAGAGAGAGAGAGAGAGAGAGAGAGAGAGAGAGAGAGAGAGAGAGAGAGAGAGAGAGAGAGAGAGAGAGAGAGAGAGAGAGAGAGAGAGAGAGAGAGAGAGAGACAGACACACACACACACACACACACACACACACACACACACACACACACACACACACACACACACACACACACACACACACACACAAACACACTGAAGCTGGAAGGAAAATAAATTAAGTAAAAAAAATATACTTTCATACATATATACATACATACATAGATACGTACATACATACATACATACATACATACAAACATACAGACAAAAAGACAAAAAGACAGACAGACAGACATTCACACGTTACTGAGATTACAGAATTCTCCAGGAATACATTACTCTCTCTCTCTATTCCATACACCCACATTTGCATCTTTCTCTCTTTGACTTTCTTGAGAGAGAGAGAGAGAGAGAGAGAGAGAGAGAGAGAGAGAGAGAGAGAGAGAGAGAGAGAGAGAGAGAGAGAGAGAGAGAGAGAGAGAGAGAGAGAGAGAGAGAGAGAGGAGAGAGAGGAGAGAGAGAGAGAGAGAGAGAGAGAGAGAGAGAGAGAGAGAGAGAGAGAGAGAGAGAGAGAGAGAGAGAGAGAAATGCGTGTTTATATTACGTGTGCGTATGTGTGTGTGCGTATGTGTGTGAGTGTGTGTCTATATAAGGCAAGTTTCCCCACACACACGAGACCTTCCAGGGAGTGAGTTACACCCAAGACTCTTCCCTAACTCATAACTCTGTCTTGCCCACACTTCAACCCTTCCATCACGCTGCCATAAGGTCGTGAGTCACCCGCTTAACTTGGTCCATTTATCCACCACTGGGCTACTGCTTGACTCTCTATTAATCTATCTTCTTCAGTCTTAATATCTATCCATTCTGTTTCCTTTCTGAGTCTTAACCTCCATTGACTCTGTAGTAAGGAAGTCATGGATCAGAGAGTCATCTGGTCCGTGCGAGAATCACAAGCTCAGAATCACGAGTTTAGAATCACAAGTTTATAATCACAAGTTTAGAATCACGAGTTTAGAATCACAAGTTTAGAATCACGAATTTAGTATCACGTGCTTAGAATCACAAGTTTAGAATCACGAGTTTAGAATCACGTGCTTAGAATCAAAAGTTTAGAATCACGAGTTTAGAATCACGTGCTT
>NW_026111525.1:90000-97500 GCF_024679095.1 Eriocheir sinensis
CTCTCTCTCTCTCTCTCTCTCTCTCTCTCTCTCTCTCTCTCTCTCTCTCTCTTTTAATTTTTCTTTCAACGTCTTTTTTTATTTCTTCCTTCTACTTTATTTCTTTTTCATTTTTCTTTTTCCTTCCTTCTTTCCTTCTGTTCTTTCTTTCTATCTTTCGTTTTCTTTATTTCTATCCTCCTTTTTTCCTCTTTTCCTTCATTCTTTCATTAAATCGATCATTCTTTCTCACTTCCATTCATTTTTCCATACATCTACAATATATGTGTTTCTTCTACCCGTGACGTGTTCTGAACGAGTCTATTTCCCGTTCTTGGTCACTAATATATCTTCACCCTTTGTTTGTTTACACTAATTCATGACGGTCGTTTCCGGCCCTCCATCTTATACCAAAGCATTTTTCTATCCATTCCCCTTTGTGTTCATTTTGCCCTTTTTTCTGAATATCTTGTGAGGCGCCAAGCTTCTGAGCCGCATGTCAGGACTGGACTGCTCAAAACTCCTATACGAATGTCTTTTCAAATATGTGCTTGGGCGACGATATGTTTATCCCGGTGGTGGTGGTAGCAGCGGGGATCATGTTTCTTAATGGTTACTCTAAGCGAGAAAAATGAGAAAAAATTATATATATCTATATATATATATATATATATATATATATATATATATATATATTTATATATATATATATATATATATGAAAGCATTGGTGATCAGTTTATGCATCATCTATTTTGGGGGGATTATATCATGGCACAAATTTGGCTCGTCGCTGCTACACGGTAAAGCCACAAATTTGGCTCGTCGCTGCTACCGGGTTAAGAATATGTGTCTATAACAGTATTTCCTTTATTTGCAGCCGCGGGCACTCGTCGAGGTCATCGGGGAGTGAAGAGACAGACACAGACACACACGCACCGCCGCCTGAAGCTGTGTTGGCAGGCCGGGGAGGAGTCAGACCCGCCCGCCTGCCACACGTCCTGCCGAATTAGTTACCGGAACACGACCTCGGCCAAAGAGAAAGAGTGAGGGCGCGCGACGCTTTACAGAGGTGAGTAGAATATGTTGTTTACACTTGTAGAGCTATTTTCAACACTTGACGCTCACATTAGAGAACATGAATAGGTAACGTAGATGAGTATAAAGAGAGTCAACTAGGTGCATAACGCTTTACAGAGAGAAAGTGGAAAAAAAAGAAAGGAAAACGAGAGGAAAAAGAGGAGAAAGAGGAAAGGGAGAAGAGAACGAGAGAGGAGAATAAGGAGAAAGAGAAAAGAGAGAAGAGAAAGAGAGAGGAGAAAAAGGAGAAGCAGAACACACTAACAATGGAGTCAAATAGAGATATCTTGCAACACTCCTGGGCTCATAGTTAAATACACGCTTGTAGTGGAAATAAATATCATCCATCAGGGACAAAGATTCGAGTCCTTAAGTCGCCTTTGCTCTTTGTGTGGCTGTGAGACATGGACGCTGAACAGAGAGATTGGAGGGAAGAAAGTGGAGGAAAGGGAGGGAGAGAGGAGGAAAAATTGGAGAGAAGAGGAAAGCAGTACCGATATGGAGAGAAGGAGAGGGAAGAAAGTGGAGGAAAGGGAGGGAGAGAGGAGGAAAAATTGGAGAGAAGAGGAAAGCAGTACCGATATGGAGAGAAGGTGAGAGAATGGAGGGAAGAAAGTGGAGGAAAGGGAGGGAGAGAGAAGTCTGTCTCAACCACAGTCATCACCAGCACATCCCTCCGGCCAGGCGTATGAGATCTGCCTCTCTCTCTCTCTCCCTCTCACCTGCCCTTTTTTGCCACACCTGTATACGTTCATTAGGCGCAGGTGGTTGTGGTGGTGGCGGCGGTGTGGTGTAATTAGAGGAAAAGTGATTTATACGGGAGCAGACTTGGAGAGGCGTTCCCAAATTACCGTACTCATCGCATTGCATTGTCGTACTTCCTGACCGATAACTCTTGCAAAAAACACAAAAAGCATCAATAAATAACGGTTTTAACGCTAACTTTAATATTCTAGCGTTGTTTGTGTGGTTGCGGCGGTGTTGGAGCCTAAAAATGATAAATGCAATGTTCAGTGTACGACAGTTTGGCAACGCTGGTCACGGGACATCGCTGGAGTGACTTCGTATCGAACCAAGGACTACTCCGTGGAGCTGACTCGAGGCCTGTTACCACCTTTTTTTTTTTTTCACAGGAAAAGAGGCAAGTGGAAAGGTTCAAATATCCTGGTACTATTTTGTCTAGGGATGGTTCTTTAAGGACGGAGTTTGAAGAAAGATTAAGGAAGGCAAATCAAGCATTGGGAATGTTGGAATCAGTTTGGAATAATATTAATTGTTCGGTCCATACGAAGATCAAAATGTATAAAATTATGGTCAGAGCTATTTTATTTCGGGTGGAGAGGTGTCTGGAGCTTAGTCCGTGAACGTCATCTGTACGGGCACGTGGCGCGCCCCTGGACGTCGATCCTGCCACAGGGTTGTTTGTACAAGACAACCCTGGGTGGAGGAGGCCAAGGGGACGCCCACATAACACATGGCTGGGGCAAGTCAGCCGATCCTGCCGTGAGGGACTTGAGGGGGGTGGACAGGGCCAAGGCATGGGGGCTTACTCGGGAGGACCGCCGCATTATTTAATCAGGGAGGAAAGTATCAATCTATCAGGAAAGAATATCAATCCATCTCTGCATCAAGTTATCCCCAAGATTTACTGTCGAATATAATACAAAGAGGTCATGAAAATAAAATATAGCAACGCCCTCCCCAGCTTCGGCAACACACATTGGGGAGGCGGTGGCTGAATGGATAGCGTGACGGCGCCGCGTTCAGGATGACGCGAGTTCAATCCCCCCCCCGGTGCCACCAAGCTGGGATTTTTCAGCCGCCGCCTAGTGGCTTAAAACTACCCACATGCTGTCCAGAAGACCACCTATCAACCCGGACTCTAGATTCTAGGATTAAAGATGAGCTCTGGGAGGGCAGCATGAGCCAACGCAAGATGGCGCCACTATAAACACTCGCCTGCGCCAGAATGGGCTGGGCCGACCATCAGGCCCCACCGGGAAGAAGCCTTGGGCCGACCATCAGGATCCACCGGGAAGAAGCCTTGGGCCGACCATCAGGATCCACCGGGAAGAAGCCTTGGGCCGACCATCAGGGTCCACCGGGAAGAAGCCTTGGGCCGACCATCAGGATCCACCGGGAAGAAGCCTTGGGCCGACCATTAGGATCCACCGGGAAGAAGCCTTTGGCCGACCATCAGGATCCACCGGGAAGAAGCCTTGGGCCGACCATCAGGATCCACCGGGAAGAAGCCTTTGGCCGACCATCAGGATCCACCGGGAAGAAGCCTTGGGCCGACCATCAGGATCCACCGGGAAGAAGCCTTGGGCCGACCATCAGGATCCACCGGGAAGAAGCCTTTGGCCGACCATCAGGATCCACCGGGAAGAAGCCTTGGGCCGACCATCAGGATCCACCGGGAAGAAGCCTTGGGCCGACCATCAGGATCCACCGGGAAGAAGCCTACCGGCGCAACAAGGCACGACGTAAAAAAAAAAAAAAAAAAAAAAAAAAAAAACACGATGGGGCAGATGGTGGCTGAGTGGCTGGCATGTCGGTGCCGTGTTCAGTTCGCGTCGCGCCCGCCGCCACAGCCTGGGAATTTTCAGTCACCGCCGAGTGGCCTAAGACTACCCACAAGCTGTCCTAAAGACCACCTGTCAATCTGGACTCTGGATTCTCTCTTTAAAGGAAGGATCAAACATGAGCTCCGGGGGGGCAGCATAAATAGATAGATTAGTAGACAGTGAGACCGGTAATGAACAGACATATAATATGTTATTGGTGAATGAACAAATAGATTATTAAACTGAAAAAAATACATATTTTTAAGATAATTGGACACAATTATAGATAGAGAGATGGGGCGAGAGATTAGCGGTTCGGGTGGACTCTTGCGGAAGGATTTGGGATAAGGTGAAAGAATGGTGAGGGATTGGTCTTGGTGGCGAATACATATATGGCTGAGTGGTTAGCGTGCGGGTTTCTCGTTCGCTGCGTTCTGGACGATGCGGGTTCGAGTCCGCCGCTATCATCTGGGATTTTTCAGTCACCCCCGAGTGGCCTAAGACTACCCACATGCTGTCCTGAAGACCCCCCATCAACCCGGACTCTAGTTGAGCTGTCCAAGGTAATCAAGAATGAGCTCCGGGGGGCAGCATGAGCCAAGCAAGATGGTGCCCCTATAAACATTTGCCTGCACCATAACGGGCTGAGGCCAACCATCACTCCGAAACGAAAAGCAAACAAACATGGAAAAAAAAACATTTGACGGAAAGGAACTATACATGGGTCAGTGTGAACAGAATCCAACGAGGTGGTCACTGCAAGCACGATACTGCATCGCCTCTCTCGGGGGGGGAGGGGGGAGGGGTGGGGGAATAGACGGAACAGAAATATTTGATTTTCACTAGATCACTGTTAACCCTGCACACCCACACACACACACACACACACACACACACACACACGCACACGCACACATACACTCAAAACCCCCCACAACCCCCCCACACACCAGACTATGTTCCCAAAATGACCAAATCGTTAATTAGAAACAGTTACGGCCTTGCCCTTCACAGCCTCTGACGCCTAAGGAGATTACGCGCTGGAAATGATGAAAGAAAATGCAAACCAGCCCACAGCGACCCTATATCCACGGGTGACCTAAACTCTGTATTCATATGCCCCTAAATCTACCACTAAAGTTAGTCATGTTCACCCGAGCACACAGACATTTGACAGGGCTTTCGTAGGGGTTGTATGGGGCATTTCCAGGGGTAGTGTTATGACCCTGGTGGTAGTGTGACTCTTCCTCTGTGACATGAACGTGAACAAAGACTCATGAGAGGGCGGAAGCATTTGATAATACCACACTACGTTCTCTAGACAGGAAAGGTAATAGAAATAGTGAACGTAAACCAGTATACGACCCTATTCAAAGGAACTTAAAATCTTGTACCGTACTGGACCATATTCTTAAACATATATTCGTCCAAGCACACACACATTTGACAGGGCTTTCGTAGGGGTTGTGTGGGGCATTTCCAGGGGTAGTGTTATGACCCTTGTGGTAGTGTGAGTCTTCTTCTGTGCCATTAACGTGAACAAACACTCATGGGAACCCGATTAATTCCCTTTTTTTGGCCTTTGGGAATAGTTGATGTGAGAGGTGGAAGCGTGTCTGAGAAAACCGATCTTAGAATAATAGAAAAATAAAACACTCCATTGCCCGTTACGTTCTCTAAACAGTAATAGTTATACAGAAATAGAGCGCTACACTGGTCTGTGCGTTCTTTCAACACTAGGAAGAGCGGAATAAAACACCATACCGATCCTTACGTTCTCTATTCAGTAAGATTAATAGACAGTTAGAACACTACACAGTATTATACGTTCTCTTTACAGTAATAGTAATAGAAAACAGAACACTAGATTGCCCCGTTCGTTCACTTTGGGCATCGTGGTGCAGTGGTTAGCACACTCGCCTCACAACCGAGAGAGCCCGGGTTCGATTCCTGGGCGGAGTGGAAAAAGTTGGGCGGCTTTTCCGATACCCTACGCCCCTGTCCACCCAGCAGTGAATGGGTACCACGTATTAATCGGGGGTTGTGTCCCGTCTCCTGGGGTCTGATCCCTTCTATAATTCCTTCACCTTTTGTCTCCCTCCGGCATATGACCACAGACATTGCGCCGACTAAACGAAACTTTCCAAACTTTTTACACTTATCATGTCAAGCAAACCAAGGTGAGTGTCCGGATTAAGGCGCTCTACAAGTCTTTCTTATTCAAGCTTTACCTTGCTCTTTCTATCTTACAAATACGAAAGTTAACTAGCATCTTTACGCTCATTTATCTCACCGCTAAACCCACGAACGGAGGAAATGAAATACTGCATTGTTTCGCTGCACAAGACATTCGACTCCAGCTCTTTCCTATGCTGTCCAGTGCAAGAGTTGACCAGCATCTCCATTCCTATGCAAGGGTTGACCAGCATCTCCATTCCTATGCAAGAGTTGACCAGCATCTCAATTCCTATGCAAGAGTTGACCAGCATCTCCATTCCTATGCAAGAGTTGACCAGCATCTCCATTCTTATGCAAGAGTTGACCAGCATCTCCGTTCCTATGCAAGAGTTGACCAGCATCTCCATTCTTATGCAAGAGTTGACCAGCATCTCCATTCTTATGCAAGAGTTGACCAGCATCTCCATTCTTATGCAAGAGTTGACCAGCATCTCCGTTCCTATGCAAGAGTTGACCAGCATCTCCATTCCTATGCAAGAGTTGACCAGCATCTCCATTCCTTCATCCCTTATCCGGGCTACTCTGGGACAGCCTTTCTATTGTATTGCTTGCTATGATGAGAGACTCCTTCACTGCATTCCCTCATCCCCGTGGACATAAGCCTCGCAAGGGAACGTATCGCAGTATGCATAAGCAAAACGTCCCATAAACAGAACATGCCATAACAGAACACGAGTTAAAATTGTCATTCACCCGCAATAAAGAGAGCGAGGCGAGGCGAGGCGCGGCGCGTTGAACAGCGGCGCGTGAAGCACGGTTTGATAAGGGCAACGACGCGCTTAACGGTGTATGATTATGAAAAAAAGCAATATAACCGCGGCGAGGCGAAATTAATTGTTATTAGAAATTGATTATGGCCGAGGCATGATGACGATGAACGAATGGATATAATGACACAAATAGCGAGATGGATATACATAAACAGATATATTAGTAGACAGGGAGACAGGTAATTAATAGATAGATATGTTATTGATGAATGAACAATAGATTATTAAACTGAGTGATAGAATTACATATTTATAGATAGAGAAATATATATGGCTGAGTGGTTAGCGTGTGGGTCTCGCGTTCGCCGCGTTCTGAACGATGCGGGTTCAAATCCGCCACTACCACCTGGGATTTTCAGTCACCGCCGAGTGGCTTAAAACTACCCTCATGCTGTCCAGAAGACCACCTATCATCCTGGACTCTAGATTCTAGGATTAAAGATGAGCTCCGGGAGGACAGCATGAGCCAATGCAAGATGGAGCCATTATCAACACTCGCCTGCGCCAGAACGGGCTGGGCCGACCATCAGGCCCCACCGGGAAGAAACCTTGGGCCGACCATCAGGATCCACCGGGAAGAGGCCTACCGGCGCAATAGGCCACGACGTAAAAAAAACAAAAAAACAATGCCGTCCTGAAGACCACCCATCAACACGGACTCTAGAGGAACTGTTCAAGTGAATCAAGAATGAGCTCCTGGGGGGGGGGGGGGGGCAGCATGAGCCAAGCAGGATGGCGCCACTTTATACACTTGCCTGAGTCATAACAGGCTGGGACCGACCATCAGGCACCACCAAGATAGCTTACCGCCGCCATGGGTTAAACGTAAAAAATATTTAAAGAATAGATATATGCTGGTTTGTATT
>NW_026111525.1:100000-167500 GCF_024679095.1 Eriocheir sinensis
GTGGGACTCCATGTGTTATTAAGGATTTGGGTGATATGTGATTGTATAGCCGGACTGATTGAGTTCTGTTTGATAGGTAGTCCTGGATCCAGAAAGGGTCTATACGTAGTTTAAGGCATCGCTGCAGTAAAATGTCGTGGTTAACACTGTCGAATGCCTTCGATAAGTCACATAAAGTTATCATAGTTATTATCTTATTGTCTAGGTTACTATATACATTATTGGATATTACTGTGAGAGCAGTTTCAGTAGATAAATTCGGCCTGAATCCGTATTGAGAGTTAGAAAGTAAAGCATTCCCTTCTAGGTGGTCAGAAAGTTGCTTAGCTACAATTTTTTCTAAGACCTTTGATATTACAGGGAGGAGAGATATAGGTCTATAATTGGAGTTGATATTGCTATCCCCTTCTTTAAAAATCGGGACAACAATGCCATGTTTCCATGGGGTGGGAAATTTACCTGTAGCTATTGAGGTGTTGAATATGCATGTTAGGTAGAAGGCTGTAACAAAAAGAACGTCTTTTATGAAATTTAAAGAAATGCCATCGCTACCTACAGCTTTGGTCTCCTTTAGTTTGGATATTGTTAGAATTACAGTCTCAACATCAACTGGTTTAGGTCTGAAGAAGTTATTTGTGTCTAAGTTATCAATAGTGTTATGAGTTACTCGTACGTGGTCTGAGTTAGTATTATTGTTAGTAAAGTCATTTTTGCACCTCTCAAAAGTTGCTCTTCCTACGTTAGCAAAGTAGTTGTTAAAATCCTCCGCCTTGTCATTCATATCTTCGTTAGTGATGATGTTGTTATTAGGTTTATTGTTAGGCACTATACCTCTAATATTACTCCACATTTGTGACGAGTTACCTTTACTTTGGCGGAATTTATTATGATAGTATGTCTTTTTTGCCTTATGAAGCTAATCCTTAACGCGTTTCTTTTCCTCTTTATATTTGTTGTACAGTTGTGTGTTGTGTCGATCTAATTTTAGCTGGCCTTGTAAGCTATCCCTGTACTTCATGTTATCTCTTACTTCTTTGTCAATCCAGGGAGCAGGTGGTCTATTTATATATTTATTCGTCATTGGGGCAACTTGGTCTAGGCAAGAATTGAATATTGTGTTAAGTATCTTCACCTGCTCGTCAATGTCATCAGTTAACGTGATATTATTTAAGCAGTCTGAGCTCTTTAGCAATGCATCACAAAAGTTATCTTTATTGTATATCGTCATGCTTCTGAAAGTTTTCCTTATTTTTGTTCGTTTGGATTTGCTAATGTCGATTTTTGAGATAATCATGTCGTGATCTGCGATAGTACAGGGAAGGCAATCAGAGGTAACAATACTTTCTTTTTTGTTTGTGATAAGGACATCAAGTAGTGTGGCAGACTGAGGGGTGACACGTGTTGGTTTACTTATTACTTGGGATAAACCGCAAGCTTCAATTATTTTCTTCAGGTTGCTGTTGTTAACTGGAATGTTATCGTTAAGATCGCCGAACACATACATGGGTTTCTTTCTTAGGTTAACGTGCTTGAAAACTTCCATTAGGTAATCATATGAGGTAGCGGGGGCTTTGGGATGTCTGTATAAGCATCCTACAATGATTGATGGTAGTTTTCTGCTTTGAACTGTGATCCATATGTTTTCGATTCCAGTACAGGGTTCAACATCTGGTGTAATGATCTTGGAGCTTAGATTATCCTTAGCATAAAGACACACTCCACCTCCGCGGCCCTTATCGTGTCGAAATAAATTGTAACCTGGTATTATTATTATTGAGTCAGGTGTTTGTTGATGAAGCCAAGTCTCACTAACACAGAGAATGTCAATATCACGGTCATATAATAGTAATTTTATTTCATCGAAGCTAGATAGAAGAGACTGGGCATTGATGTGTTCTATGGAGAGATCGTCCTTACCTTTACTATAATATTCAACGGCAACGTCTTCTTCGCCCATGACCTATCCTCTGTAAAAGTTACATAGTCTATTTTTGTGGCCTAATTGGTAGCATGTTGTGCACCGTATTTTATGGTCTAACCTGGATGTGTTTTCCGTGTGGTTTGTTTCCCCACAGTTGTAGCACGCTCCTCTTCTGCGTGGCCATGGTTGCGGTGGTGGTGATGGTGTGGAGCTCTGGGTGTGGGGGTGGGGGTGGCTTCTAGTCCATCCATGGGAGGGATGCTGTTGAGAGTTGTCATATCGAAGCAAGAAAAATCTTGAAGAATATATAGCGGAAACAAGTAAATCTAATCCTAAAGAATTTTTCAGCTATGTAAATAATAAAAAGTCACTCACTTGTGGTATCGGACCGCTTGCTAATGAAAATGGTAACCACACGAACGATGAAAATGAAATGGCTACAATCCTAAATAACTTTTTCGCATCCGTATTTACCGACGAAGATTGTTTATCACCTCAACCGCCGGAGGTTAGAAGGGCCGAAAAGATGTTAAGTGGCGTGCTCATCGTAGAAAGTGACATTTTACGCACAATTGAAAAGATTAAAGTAAACAAAGCTCCTGGTCCAGACAAAATTACCCCTAGGGTCTTAAAAGAAATCAAACCTCAAATTTGTAAACCGCTCTCCATCATATTCAATAAATCTTTAACAGCTGGAAAAGTTCCGTCGGATTGGAAACTTGCAAATGTCACACCAATTTTCAAAAAGGGGGACAAGTCTCATCCAGGAAACTATCGACCAATTAGCCTGACATCTATTGTTTGTAAGTTAATGGAGACTATCATTCGCGACAATATGGTGAAATTCTTCGAAGAAAATAATATGATAAATAATTCGCAATATGGCTTCCGTAGTAAACGTTCGTGTTTGACTAACTTACTTGATTTTTTTCACTATATTTTTGAGGTGTTCGATGAAAGCAGATCAGTAGATATCATATATCTGGATTTTCAAAAGGCATTTGATAAGGTCCCCCACAAACGATTGCTCAGCAAACTACTGGCGCACGGTATCTCGGGAAACGTTCACAATTGGCTTGCGGACTGGCTCTCTGAGCGGAAACAGAGAGTAGTTCTAAACGGTGTTACATCTAATTGGCTCGATGTCAAAATCGGCGTACCTCAAGGATCAGTGCTTGGCCCCATGCTCTTCTTAATTTATGTTAATGATATCGATGATGGGCTCACTTGCAAAGTATCAAAATTTGCTGATGACACAAAAATTGCTAGTAAAGTAACTGCGACACTCGACGAAGAAGCTTTACAATCAGATATAGATCGACTTGCACGTTGGGCCAATCAATGGCAAATGAAATTTAACGTTGACAAATGTAAAGAGTTGCACATCGGAAAAAATAACAATCGCGTTCGGTACGTAATGAATGACCAACAACTTTCTGCAGTAAGTAAAGAAAAGGATCTTGGAATCACTATATCAAGCGATTTAAAGCCCGGTCAGCATTGTTCAGAGGTAGTTAAAACTGAAAACAAATTGGTTGGCTTCATCGGACGAGTCTTTAATAATAAATCCGAAAAAGTAATATTAAAACTGTATAATTCGTTGGTTCGACCCCGTCTAGAGTACTGTGTACAGTTTTGGTCTCCCTACTACAGAAAAGACATAGAAAAGTTGGAACGGGTCCAACGAAGAGTAACAAAGATGATTCCTAGGTTGAGAAATTTGTCATATGAACAAAGGCTTAAAGAAGTAAATTTATTAAGCCTATCAAAACGAAGAATGCGAGGCGATCTAATAGAAGTGTTTAAGATGTTCAAAGGATTCAGTGATATTAATGCGGAAGATTACTTTACAAATGATCGATCAAATAGAACAAGAAGAAATCACAATTTGAAGATAAGTGGTAAAAGATTCTCGTCGCACGAAGCTAAACACTTCTTCAATCGAGTTGTTAATGTTTGGAACTCTCTACCCTGTGATGTCGTTGATAGTACAACAGTTACGGCCTTCAAGAATAGATTAGACAAGTGTTTTGAATCCAACCAGCAACTAAGATATTACTCATTGTCGTAATAACGTTAAGTTCTTTCGAATACTGGTGTCCTTGTCCGCTTTTATCGCCCGGTTAGTGGTAGCAGTAATGGTAGTTCTTTCCTCTTTCCTACATAAATTCCGTGCAGTTTTTCCATGCTGCATGGTTCTTTTTCCTTTCCTGCCAGCTTTGGCTGGAGGGATGGGGGGGTGGGGAGGAGCCTTCGCCTTTGCTGTCCTTCATCCTCCACCTTTGATTAGATAGTTAGTGTAGATTGTCACAAACAACCTCGTAAGGATCAGCAGGTCTGCTGTTGTTTGTTCTTTCTTTGTGCTCCTTTATGTTCCTTTGTGTAGTGAGGGTTAGTGCCCCTCCTATCGTCAGGTGTGGGACCAGGTGTTGTCAGGTTACTGTCCCGCCTTCCGTGGCTCCCATGAGGGTAGGGGTGGGGGTGGCGCGGAGGATTAAGATCACTGTTCCACCTTCCGTGGTTCCCAGCAGGGTGAGGATGGGGGTGGCGAGAAGGATTAGAGTGGTGGGCCTGGGCGGATGGGGGTGCGTAGGTGCGCCGCCCCGCCCTTCTCCATCCGTCGCTGTCCACCTGGTGTGCCGGTGAGGTGGGGGTGGGGGAGTGGCCTGGTGTCTCTGTGTTTGCCTGTTAGGATGTTTGTGGAGGTAGTGTGACTGGAGATGTTTTTTGAGATTTTCCTTGTTAATGTGTCCCTGGAGAGAGCCATGGCACGAAGTAGTCTTGTGGCCCCTAGTCAGATAAGCATGGATCCTTGGTGCTGGCCATAAGGGTAGTAGCAATCCTCATCAATGTTACCATCCCCCAGCTTGAATAGCGGGTCAGGGTTTATAATGGGTATTTCGTTTTCATTACCCCATTTTTGTAGGTGTTCATTGAGGTCATTTATTTTGGCCTGCAATGTACCACTCTGCAGGCTTGGCACCAGCTGACTGGCATAGATGTCCATGTTTTCGTTTTTCGTCTATAGTTCATTTATCAAGGCTCCGAGGTTATTCAGGGCTACTGTGTACTCGGATCCTTCCAGAATGTGAAAAGGCAACCGTAGATTATGCAAGTGGCCGGAGACCAGGAGAGTTTTTCTTTCACCCAGCAGCTCATGAGATCATAGTTTGCCTCCGCTAATGTTCTCACACTCCAGCTCTCTGATAAATCGGACACTTGGATGTTGCTGAGATTGACGTCACCAAGAATTAGATGTTTTTTTCACTGGAGAGTCATGATTAGGCTGTGTTGTCTGGTGCACATCACTTGTATTACAACTTGCCAGTGTGTTTTCACTCGCTTTTTCCTCCAGATCACTGAAACGGTGGCTTAGTCTAGTTAGGCTCACCGTATTTCTGGCCTCAGTATTAACGTCACTGTGACCTCCTCTACTCTGTTCGAGAGAGAGAGAGAGAGAGAGAGAGAGAGAGAGAGAGAGAGAGAGAGAGAGAGAGAGAGAGAGAGAGAGAGAGAGAGAGAGAGAGAGAGAGAGAGAGAGAGAGAGAGAGAGAGAGAGAGATAGAGAGAGAGAGAGAGAGAGAGAGAGAGAGAGAGAGAGAGAGAGAGAGAGAGAGAGAGAGAGAGAGAGAGAGAGAGAGAGAGAGAGAGAGAGAGAGAGAGAGAGAGAGAGAGAGAGAGAGAGAGAGAGAGAGAGAGAGAGAGAGAGAGAGAGAGAGAGAGAGAGAGAGAGAGAGAGAGAGAGAGAGAGAGAGAGAGAGAGAGAGAGAGAGAGAGAGAGAGAGAGAGAGAGAGAGAGAGAGAGAGAGAGAGAGAGAGAGAGAGAGAGAGAGAGAGAGAGAGAGAGAGAGAGAGAGAGAGAGAGAGAGAGAGAAGAGAGAGAGAGAGAGAGAGAGAGAGAGAGAGAGAGAGAGAGAGAGAGAGAGAGAGAGAGAGAGAGAGAGAGAGAGAGAGAGAGAGAGAGAGAGAGAGAGAGATCGACTCGATGGAGGTAGGCGCCAAAACTCTACGGATATTGCTGGCCACATTTCACTATCTCCCGCCCTTTACTCTGCCACGGTCGTTGTTTCCCGCGCGTGTTCCCTTTTATTTCTCTCTCATCCCTGTCTCCTCTCTCCTCCTCTGTATATACCCCGCCTCTGCTATTCCCCAAGCTATATTCTCCCTGGTTTATCAGCCCTTGTATTGGTGGTCCCTCGCACTCCGGGGCGCGAAATTTTTTTTCCCAAACGATTTGGAGTGTGGGGGCGGGGCTTAAGTGATGCATGTGTAGAGAAAACGAAATTTATGGGTAACTTTAAGTGATGCGTGTCTAGAGAAAACGAATTTTATGGCTGACTTATTTATAATATATTATTAACAATCACATTCTCTCTCTCTCTCTCTCTCTCTCTCTCTCTCTCTCTCTCTCTCTCTCTCTCTCTCTCTCTCTCTCTCTCTCTCTCTCTCTCTCTCTCTCTCTCTCTCTCTCTCTCTCTCTTGAATATGGAATATAAATCTATAACTTTGGGGTAGACGTAGCTCCTGAGGTAAACTACTGGAGAGGAATTCTGTGGATACGTGACAGGTAATACAATAGTCACTCTTGCTAGTTTTCTATAGAGCGCGTCGTTTCTCACGCGTACGAAACAGGTACCGTCATCACAAGCACGACTGTCAACAGGCAGATATGAAAAGGTTTCCCTCTCCTGTGTGTAATACTTTGAAGGTATGTTTCAAATACTCTTACTTTATATCTTATGTGTAGCCTACTCATTATGTTCATAGTCACAGTATTAAGAGTTCCGCACCACAGGAAGTGTCCATGCAATAATGTTTTGTGTGGTGTACGTTTAGTGGTCATGAATGACACAACATTACATGAGCATTTCAGCATCATCTCAGTCATTTAGTTTGATTTTTTTGTGCACAATAATATCTACTTCAGCACCTGAACTGTAGCAAACCAATCTGCATTATGTCTCCCTATATAATATATGTAGCTATACATTCACGTGTAATTTTATTTACCACATTTGTAACTATGTAGAGAGAGAGAGGTGTGTGTGTGTGTGTGTGTGAGAGAGAGAGAGAGAGAGAGAGAGAGAGAGAGAGAGAGAGAGAGAGAGAGAGAGAGAGAGAGAGAGAGAGAGAGAGAGAGAGAGAGAGAGAGAGAGAGAGAGAGAGAGAGAGAGGTGTGTGTGTGTGTGTGTGTGTGTGTGTGTGTGTGTGTGTGTGTGTGTGTGTGTGTGTGTGTGTGTGTGGAGAGAGGTGTGTGTGTGTGTGTGTGTGTGTGTGTGTGTGTGTGTGTGTGTGTGTGTGTGTGTGTGTGTGTGTGTGTGTGTGTGTGTGTGTGTGTGTGTGTGTGTGAGAGAGAGAGAGAGAGAGAGAGAGAGAGAGAGAGAGAGAGAGAGAGAGAGAGAGAGAGAGAGAGAGAGAGAGAGAGAGAGAGAGAGAGCGTGTGTGATTGTTAATAAAATATCATGAAGTTACCCATAAAATTCGTTTTCTCTACACACGCGTGACTTCAGCCCCGCCCCCACACTCCGAATCGTTTGGGAAAAAAAATTTCGCCTCCGGGGCAGACGTCTTTAACCAGCGGGGATGTATATCATTTGGTTTAAAATTGTTCAAGTGTGTATATATACCTTATTTTATATACTTTCATAGTCCCCTCTTTCCCTCCCTCCCTCCCTTCCTTCCTTCCTTCCTTCCTTCCTTCCTTCCTTCCTTCCTTCTTTCCTTTCTTCCTTCCTTCCTTCCGTCTTTCCTTTCTTTCTTTCTTTCTTTCTTTCTTCTTCCTTCCTTCCTTCCTTCCCTCCTCCCTTTCTTTCTTTCCTCCTTACCTAACCTAACTTACCTACTTCCATACTTTCCTCCCTTCCTTCCTTCCTTCCTTCCTTCTCTCCTCCCTTTCATTCTTTCCTCCTTACCTTACCTAACCTTACCTTCCTCATTCTTCCCTCTCTCCTTTCCTTCCTTCCTTCCTTTCTTTCTTCCTTCCCCCCTTCCTTCCTTCGCTTCCTTCCTCCCTTTCTTTCTTTCCTCCTTACCTTACCTAACCTTACCTACCTCCATACTTCCCTCCCTTCCTTCATTCCTTTGCTTTCTTCCTTCCTTCCTTCCCTCCTTCCTTCGCTTCTCTCCTTCCTTCCTTCCTTCCTTCCTTCCTTCCTTCCTTTCTTCCTTCCTTCCTTCCTTCCTTCCTTCCTTTCTTTCTTCCTTCCTCCCTTCCTTCCTTCATTCCTTCCTTCTTTCCTTCCTTCCTCCCTTTCTTTCTTTCGTCCTTACCCTACCTAACCTTACCTACCTCCAACTTCTCGCCCTTCCTTCCTTCGCCTCCTTCCTTCCTTCCTTCCTTCCTCCCTTCCTCTTCTTGCTTCACAGGATGTCGGGTTCCAACCTGTAAGGAATGGAGCCAAACCGAAGCAGGCAACCAAGGATTTACTGACCCCCACTACCTTCAATAGGTTCCAGGTGCTGGCAGACACCATGGAGGATGAGTTCGAGACTCGCCTAGTTGGGGACTCCATGGTGCGTGGCCAGCTGGTTGAGTTGTGTGGTCGTTCATCAAACGGCCACAGAAAACGTTACTGCTATCCAGGTGCCAGACTGGACGACATCACCGCAGCGTGCGATGATGTCACGAGAAATGCCGACCGAAACACCCTCTTTGTCATTCACGCGGGGACAAATGACGTAAAGACAACCCGTTCTGAGGAACTGCTTGAGAAATACCGCCGCATGATCAAGCAGTATAAACATAAAACGGATGCCAGTAACATCATAATCTCAGGAATCCTCCCGAGGGTCGGCGCCGAATCTAGCTTTTACAGTAAGGCCTTCAGCACAAACAACAGACTTCAGTCCCTTTGCTCACAAGAAAACGTCCAGTTCGCTAACTTGTGGAACAATTTTTACTACGATTCAGACTTGTTCCTTCCTGATGGCATCCACTTAAACCCTGTTGGAGCAGCCCGTTTCGGGAGGCTGCTCTGTGACCAAGTGGCTCTTCGAAAGCCAAAAAACGCGGAGGCGAGAACACCAGCAGCTCCACCGTAAGGGTGCACTCAACCCGCAAAACTCCCGACTCGAATCACATTAAAGCTTGCTATATAAACGCTCGTAGCCTACGTAACAAATTTGAAGACTTCGAAGTCCTCGCAGCTACAAATCATTATCACATCATCGGAGTCACAGAATCTTGGATAGACACTTCAAATAGAGATTTCATTGCGGTATAAAGATTACCGGGTTATACCATCTTTAGTCATGAAACAGAGAACAGACAGAGTGGAGGCGTTATCTTTTATATCCAAAACTCTCTCCATCCAGTAGCCGTGAAAACAGATATTATAACCAATGTAGACACGGTCTTCATTGAAATTAAAAATAAATCTCGTAAAATAGTAATTGGACTTATTTACAGACCGCCAAGGCAGACTCTTGATATCGACCACGCATTAAGTGAATTATTATTAGAAACAAGTAGCAGTTGCGAGGCAGTAGTTGTTGGGGACTTTAACTTGCCAGTGAAAAGATGGGGTGAACCGTTGAACTGTCATACAGGGCTCGACCTGCACACAAATTTACTAGAAAGTGATCTGCATCAACACGTTCAAGAACCGACTCGGGAAAATAATATACTTGACCTTATCTTTTCAACGACAGCTGATCTAGTTAACGAAGTAAATGTTGGTCCAATTTTTAGTTCTAGCGATCACCAAACAATCACATTCAGCATCAATATGAAAGAAAGTAAAGTAACTCCTAGTAAAGAAAAGGTGCCTGATTATCGGAGAGCGAATTTCGTAAGACTCCGATCAATTCTAAATAATTCTGACTGGACTGAAATCTTGGGGGGGCCTTCACCACATTATTGAACAATGCCATAAGCATATGCGTACCCTATCGTAACAGACGTTCAGCTTCTAAGAAGAAACCCAAATGGTGGAATAACGAAATTCAAAATAGCCTATCTCTTAAAAAATGCGTATACGGTGGATACATATCAACTCAGAGCGAGGCTGACAAACTAGAGTTGGACAGAATTTGCCGCGAAACCAAGAAATTAATAAAACGAAGCAAGAAAAATCTTGAAGAATATATAGCGGAAACAAGTTAATCTAATCCTAAAGAATTTTTTAGCTATGTAAATAATAAAAAGTCACTCACTTGTGGTATCCGACCGCCTGCTAATGAAAATGGTAACCACACGAACGATGAAAATGAAATGGCTACAATCCTAAATAACTTTTTCGCATCCGTATTTACCGACGAAGATTGTTTATCACCTCAACCGCCGGAGGTTAGAAGGGCCGAAAAGATGTTAAGTGGCGTGCTCATCGTAGAAAGTGACATTTTACGCACAATTGAAAAGATTAAAGTAAGCAAAGCTCCTGATCCAGACAAAATTACCCCTAGGGTCTTAAGAGAAATCAAACCTCAAATTTGTAAACCGCTCTCCATCATATTCAATAAATCTTTAACAGCTGGAAAAGTTCCGTCGGATTGGAAACTTGCAAATGTCACACATTTTTCAAAAAGGGGGACAAGTCTCATCCAGGAAACTATTGACCAATTAGCCTGACATCGATTGTTTGTAAGTTAATGGAGACTATCATTCGCGACAATATGGTGAAATTCTTCGAAGAAAATAATATAATAAATAATTCGCAACATGGCTTCCGTAGTAAACGTTCGTGTTTGACTAACTTACTTGATTTGTTTGCACTATATTTTTGAGGTGCTCGATGAAAGCAGATCAGTAGATATAATATATATGGATTTTCAAAAGGCATTTGATAAGGTCCCCCACCAACAACTGCTCAGCAAACTATTGGCGCACGGTATCTCGGGTAACATTCCGAATTGGCTTGTGGACTGGCTCTCTGAGCGGAAACAGAGAGGCGTTCTAAACGGTGTTACATCTAACTGGCTCGATGTCAAAAGCGGCGTACCTCAAGGATCAGTGCTTGGCCCCATGCTCTTTTTAATTTATGTTAATGATATCGATGATGGGCTCACTTGCAAAGTATCAAAATTTGCTGATAACACAAAAATTGCTAGTAAAGTAACTGTGACAATCGACGAAGAAGCTTTACAATCAGGTCTAGATCGACTTGCACGTTGGGCCAATCAATGGCAAATGAAATTTAACATTGACAAATGTAAGGAGTTGCACATTGGAAAAAGTAACAATCGCGTTCGGTACGTAATGAATGGCCAACAGCTTTCTGCAGTAAGTAAAGAAAAGGATCTTGGAATCACTATATCAAGCGATTTAAAGCCCGGTCAGCATTGTTCAGAGGTAGCTAAAACTGCAAACAAATTGGTTGGCTTCATCGGACGAGTCTTTAATAATAAATCGGAAAAAAGTAATATTAAAACTGTATAATTCGTTGGTTCGACCCCGTCTAGAGTACTGTGTACAGTTTTGGTCTCCCTACTACAGAAAAGACATAGAAAAGTTGGAACGGGTTCAACGAAGAGTAACAAAGATGATTCCTAGGATGAGAAATTTGTCATATGAACAAAGGCTTATAGAAGTAAATTTATTCAGCCTATCAAAACGAAGAACCCGAGGAGATCTAATAGAGGTGTTTAAAATGTTTAAAGGATTCAGTGATATTAATGCGGAAGATTACTTTACAATTGATCGATCAAATAGAACAAGAAGAAATCACAATTTGAAGATAAGTGGTAAAAGTTTCTCGTCGCACGAAGCTAAACACTTCTTCTTCAATCGAGTTCTTAATGTTTGGAACTCTCTACCCTGTGATGTCGTTGATAGTACAACAGTTACTGCCATCAAGAAAAGATTAGACAAGTATTTTGAATCCAACCAGCAACTAAGATATTACTCATTGTCGAAATAACGTTAAGTTCTTTCGAATACTGGTGTCCTTGTCCGCTTTTATCGCCCGGTTAGTGGTAGCAGTAATGGTAGTTCTTTCCTCTTTCCTACATAATTTCCATGCAGTTTTTCCATGCTGCATGGTTCTTTTTACTTGCCTGCCAGCTTTGCCTGGAGGGATGTGGGGTGGGGAGGAGCCTTCGACTTTGCTGTCCTTCATCTTCCACCTTTGATTAGATAGTTAGTGTAGCTTGTCACAAACAACCTCGTAAGGACCAGCAGGTCTGCTGTTGTTTGTTATTTCTTTGTGTCCTTTGAGGAAATACAGGTGAAGGAAAATTATTGCAGAGTTTACCAGCGTGAGGGATGAAAGAGTAAAGATGCTGGTAAACTCTTGCATAATGGGTTTGGACAGTATAGGGATGAGCATGAGTAGAAAGTCGTGTGCAGCGTGGCCGCGGGAGGGGGGGAGGCATGCATTTAGCAAGTTCAGAAGAGCAGTCAGCGTGAAAGTATCGATAGAAGATAGAAAGAGAGGCAACATCGCAGCGGAATTTAAGAGGTAGAAGGCTATCAGTAAGAGGAGGAGAGCTGATGAGACGAGGAGCCTTAGACTCCACTCTATCCAGAAGAGGTGTGTGAGTGGAGCCCCCCCCACACGTGAGATGCATACTCAATACGAGTATGTAGGAGGTGTACAGGACAGCATGTGGGTAGTCTTAGGCACTCGGCGGTGACTAAAAAATCCCAACTGTGGCGGCAAGCGGGAGTCGAACCCCCGTCAGCCCGCACGGTAACCACTCTGCCACCACCTTCCCTATAGTTCAGTATATTGCATACGCTGAAGATATTGATTAACTCTTGCATTATGAAGAAGGATAATGCAAATACAACAGATTAGATAGAAAGCAACTTCTACATCTGGGGGCTTCGTGGTGCAGTGGATAACACACTCGGCTCACAACCGAGAGATCCCATGTTCGGTTCTCGAGCGGAGTGGAAAAATTTGGGCGGCTTTTCCGATACCCTACGCCCCTGTCCACACAACAGTGAATGGGTATCGGGTATTAATCAGGGGTTGTGTCCCGTCTTCTGGAATCTGTTCCCTTCTCCTATAATTCTTTCCCCTTCTGTCTCTCTCCGGCATATGACCACAGATGTTGCGCCGACTAAACGAAACTTTCCAAACTAAAGAGGAATATTCGCAATAGCTGAAAAAAAATATAGGACATGTTATCTTAGGCGTGAGTGCAGGACTTAAATAGATGATACGGAAAGGTGGGAGCGTGTGAGTGTGTGTGTGAGGAAGTAATACAGAGAAGTTAAGGAAATGAGATGAAAGAGAGAAGGAGGAGGAGAGGGAAGGAAAGGATGGGATAAGATCTTGATTTACATAGAAAATCAGACCACACAGACCCCATGGTCCAGACTAGGCGAGAGAGAGAGAGAGAGAGAGAGAGAGAGAGTATGTGTGTTGAGAGGAAAAGAAAGAAAGGAGGAGGAGGAGGAAGAAGAAAATGAGAAGGTGGAAAACAGAAGATGAAGTGAAGAAAATGAAGAAGAAGAAGAAGAAGAAGAAGAAGTTAGAGGAGAAGAACGCAGTGGACTAAGAGGAAGAAGAAGAAGAAATAAAGAAGGAAACATATAAACATGGAAACTCAGGCAACATAAAGACTTATTAACTTATTTCTCTTTCCTTTACCCCCAGAAAAGTATTACAAGAACATTTCCATTTTTCTTCTTCTTTTCTTTTTTTTCTTATCTTTTCCCTTCTTCCTATTCCCTTTTTCTTCTCCTCTTTCCTTCGTTCGTCCTTTTTCGAAGAAGAAGAAGAAAAAGAAAAATGAAAAGAAGAAGTACAAGAAAAAAAGAAATAAAAGCGGAAAAGAAGAAAAGTAAAGCGAAGGAAGAGGAAGAAGAAGAGGAGGATGAGGAAGAAGAGGAGGAGGAGGTTTAGGCGGAACATTCTAAAGTTTATGGGATATGGAGGCAAGAGATCACGGGACAGATGGAGAGACTGGAGGAAAGTAACGGAGAGAAGAGAAGAGAAGGAGGAGGAGGAGAAGGAGGAGGAGGAGGAGGAGGAGGAGGAGGAGGAGAGAAGGGAAGGATATGGAAATGCTTGGGAGGGAAGTCACGAAGTGATGGGAGGTGAAAGAGGAGAGAAGGAGGATGAGGAGAAGGAGGAGGAGGAGGAGGAGGAGGAGGAGGAGGAGGAGAGAAGGGAATGATATGGAAATGCTTGGGAGGGAAGTCACGAAGATAATGTCGGGAAGGAGGAGGAAGAGGAGGAAGGAAGGCGAGTAAGAGGAGGAGGAGGAGGAGGAGGAGGAGGAAGAGAGAAGGGAAGGATATGGAATTGCTTGGGAGGGAAGTCACGAAGAGAGTGGCGGGGAAGAGGAGGAAGAGGAGGAAGGAAGAGAGTATGAGGAGGAGGAGGAGGAGGGAGAGGCGAGGGAAGGCCCACTAACTAATGACCAGGTGGGTCTATCTGTGTTATTCATGAATCGTGGGTGAATGGTAATGATGATAACGATTTTTTTTACAATAAAGGAAGCAGTTCAAGGGCAAAAACAAATGAAGAAAAAGCCCTCTCTTTTTCTTTTTTTTACATCTTCGCCTGTGGCGCCGGTAGGCTTGTTTTTGGAGGGGCCTGATGGTATAGCCCAGCCCGTTGTGGCAGAGACCAGTGTTTATAGTGGCGCCATCTTGCATTGGCTCATGCTGCCCTCCCGGAGCTCATCTTTAATCCTAGAATCTAGAGTCCGGGTTGATAGGTGGTCTTCTGGACAGCATGTGGGTAGTTTTGAGCCACTCGGCGGCGGCTGAAAAATCCCAGCTTGGTGGCACCGGGCGGGGATTGAACTCACGTCGTCCTGAACGCGGCGCCGTCACGCTGTCCATTCAGCCACCGCCTACCCTTATCTACATTATCAAAGCCCGTGCTGATATAGATTAATGCCGTGATTTATTTTACTTCCTGCCTATGACACCGGTAAGGTTTCCTGGTGGGGTCTGGTGGTCTGCCCCAGGTAGTTATGGGGCAGGCAAATATTTATAGTGGCGCCATCCTGTCTGGCTCATGGTTTCCCTCGGAGTTCCTTTTTGGTCATCTTTCGAGTTTATCTTGAGTCCGGGTTAACATGGAAACATGGAAACATGGAAACGCAGGTAACAGAAAGCCTATTGGCTCATTACGAGGTTGCCCGCTTTGGTGATTTAATCTGCTCGACAGCCTGGGGCCTGGGGAGCAGATGAAAGCACCTCGACATTGAGGAGCAGATGAAAGCGCCTCGATATTGAGGAGCAGATGAAAGCAACTCAATATTCAGTTTACTCCCGACGCAGCGAAGTGACGGTCGATTCTATATTTGAAGGAGTTGATAGTATTCGCATTTACTACTTCTGAAGGAAGATTGTTCCAGTGACGGATGACTCGGTTTGAAAAGAGACTCCTTCCGATGTCTGTGTTACATCGACTAGACTGAATGGGTAAACCGTTATTTCTAGTTCTTAGGTTGGTTTGCAATTCAAAGAAATTGGAGTAATCGACGTTATTGAATTTTTTCAGATACTTGAAGACTTGAATCATATCTCCTCGTAGGCGTCTTTTCTCTAATGTAAAGAGATTGAGTCGCTTGAGTCGTTCCTCGTACGGTTGAGCCCTTAAGGTTGGTATCATTTTCGTGGCGCGTCGTTGAATCCTTTCAAGTAAATCAATGTCCTTTCTGTAATTAGGAGACCAGAACTGTACTGCATACTCGAGGTGCGGTCTTACCATGGAATTATACAAGGATAGCATCACGTCTGGCGTTTTACACTCGAAGTTCCTCGCTATGAACCCGAGCATAGTGTTGGCTTTGTTGTATGCTTTTTTACAGTGATTCACGTGTTTCAGGTCACTGCTGATAGTGACTCCAAGATCCTTTTCCTCCTGCATCGCTTGCAGAGGTCTCCCATTCATGATGTATGTGTGGTTACTATTTCTGGACCCAATGTGCATGACTTTGCATTTGTCAACATTAAAAGACATTTGCCATTTTTCCGACCATTCGATAATGTGATTGAGGTCTTTCTGAATGATTTCGCAGTCGGTCTTTGTGAGGGCCTTTCCCCCCACCTTAGTGTCATCAGCAAATTTCGATATTGTGGATTTCAGTCCTGATTCGAGGTCGTTGATATATATGATGAAGAGAATGGGTCCCAGCACTGACCCTTGAGGCACTCCACTAGTGACTGGAAGCCAATCGGAAGGCTGTCCGTTGAGTAGTAATCGTTGTTTTCTGTCGGTGAGCCAATCTCTTATCCACGCGATCAGATTGGCTCCAATGACCGCCGAGTGCAGTTTCTTAAGGAGTCGCTCGTGCGGTACCTTGTCGAAGGCTTTCTGAAAGTCCAGGTATATAACATCACTGGGGATGTGGGCATCCCAGTTCTTATATATACCTTGGAAGAAGTCTAATAAATTCGTTAGGCAGGAGCGCTTGTTTCTGAAGCCATGCTGGGTGTCGGAGATTACATTATTGTCTTCTAGAAACTTAACAAGTTTGTCTCTAATAATCTTTTCGAGTATTTTTCCTGCCACTGATGTCAAACTTATGGGCCTGTAGTTTAATGCAACGCTTTCGTCTCCTTTTTTGAAAATTGGTGTTACGTTCGCCATCTTCCAGTCTTCCGGGACCTTTTTCAATTGAACAGACTGGTTGAATATGTTAGTGAGTGGCTGAAGTATTTGTTGTTTAAGCTCTTTTAATAACCGCGGGGACAAACCGTCAGGTCCTGTTGACTTGTTCGTGTCGAGTTTATCCAAATACTCTTTCACTTCTTGGTCGCATATTGAGTCAATTTTCAGGGGCGTGATTCCCTCGGCGGGTCAGGGCTCTCAGGCATGGTTTCGATGTTCTCGACTGTGAATACGGATGCGAAGTTACTGTTGAGGATTCTGGCCATCTGTTTACTGTCCTGAGTTGCAGCTCCAGTCTCGTCTGTCAGGGGACCAATATTGGATTTTACTTTCTTTTTCGATCTGATGTATGTGAAGAATTTTTTTGAGTTTGTCTTGATGTCACGCGCTATTTGTTTTTCGTAGTTGCGTTTACTACTCCGAATAAGGGTGCGACAAGCTCTTAGGCTGTTGTGGTACTGAGTACGGGCTTCGGCCGTGTCATTCTCTTTCATTAGGTTATAATTCTTTTTTTTTAAGTTTACCGCCCTTTTTATTTCTCTGGTCATCCACGGTGGATCTACGGCACCATTTACTCGCCTGGGTTTCGTCGGCACTGTAGCCTTTTCTACTCCCAAAAGCTTATCTTTGAAGTTGCTCCACACGTTGTCGATTGTATTGTCGGTTAGGTGAAGTTGGTCCCAGGTCGCAGAGGGAAGCAGCTCACGGGCTAGGTTGAAACAGGCGGTCATCTGGACAGGATGTGAATAGTCCTGGACCATTCGGTGGTGAGAAGGGCCGCTTTGACAGTCGTTTTGTTTGTTTTGATCGTTACCAATGGCTGTTATCGCCGCTATAGTATTTCCACGTCAAACTGGCCGATGGGGTAGTGGCGGCTGCGGGGTTAGCCTTGCCCCGCACCTTGTCACACACTTTCAACAGCTCTCGCTTCCTCTGCAGCCGCCACTACCCCATCGGCCAGTTGCACGTGGAAAACTATAGCGTCGATCGCCACCATTGGCAACAATCAAAACAAACAAAGTGACTGTAAAAGCGGCCCTGAAAACTGTCAGCCTGTAGCGGTGGGCGAGACTTACGATCATGTTATACATTTCGGTGCCCAGGTACACACACACTTGGCAAGGCTTTCATAGGAGTTTTGGGCATTTCCGGAGGTAGTTTCATGACCCTGGTGGTAGTGTGACCCTTCTTCTGTACCATGAACCAAAGAAACACATATTTGACAAGGCTTTCGTAGGAGTTGTAGGCATTTCCAGGGGTAATTTTATGACCCTGGTGGTAGTGTGACCCTTCTTTTGTACCATGAACCAAAGAAACACATATTTGACAAGGCTTTCGTAGGAGCTGTAGGCATTTCCAGGGGTAATTTTATGACCCTGGTGGTAGTGTGACCCTTCTTTTGTACCATGAACCTAAGAAACACACATTTGACAAGTCTTTCGTAGGAGTTGTAAGGATTTCCAGGTTTAGTTTCATGACCCTGGTGGTAGTGTGACCCTTCTTCTGTACCGTGAACCTAAGAAACACACACTTGGCAAGGCTTTCATAGGAGTTTTGGGCATTTCCAGGGGTAGTTTAATGACCCTGGTGGTAGTGTGACCCTTCTTCTGTAACATGAACCTAAGAAACACACATTTGATAAGGTTTTCGTTGGAGTTGTTGGCATTCCCAGGGGTAGTTTAATGACCCTGGTGGTAGTCTGACCTATTTAGTACTGGGATACAAGTACAGCACACATTATAACCCGATTGATCTCCTTTTCGGCCTCTGGATATAGTTGCTACGAGGAATGGAAGCGTCTCACACTGCCGGCCTTGAAGCCAACCCCTCCAGAACACGGCACCCCAGGAAGACCTCTCAGCACCGTTGCCAGATTGTCGTTCTCAGAGCATAGTATTTACCGATTTCTGACGCCTACCTATTGCCAAGAAACATCAGGATCTAACTCTTTTAACGATAACTATAAATGAGTTTCGGTATTGGAGCCCAGAAGACAGTTTTGGGGCATTAGGTCGGGAAATATAGCGGCTGACTACGACAATCTGACAACGCTGCCTCTCAGTCACCGCCACGTCGCCAGGAGGTGGTGGAGGGCGCAGCGTCAGGCGTGTGGCAGGCGGCGGGCTGTGAGATGTAGCGGGCTCTCAGGTACACGCGTTCAATTAAGCGTTTTTGAAGGAGCGCGACGTGAGCAATCAATGGGTTTTATGTTACAGGCTCTAATGACATCGCTGCCGAGCAAGCAGCCGCCGCCCAGCACGACACTAGACACCAAATGCTTGTGAGTTTAAAAAGTGTTACGTGAGAGATTGACTTTACTTTCGTGTCTTCAAGAACGTTACTTTTTACTAGTGCAGCAGTCGGCAACCTGCGGCTCCGGAGTCACATACTAACCTAACCTAACCTAACCTAACCTGATGCAGGTCGTATTACAAGACATATCCCCACCCAAGAACACATATTTGACAAGGCTTTCATAGGAGTTGTGGGCATTTCCAGGGGTAGTTTTATGACCCTGGTGGTAGTGTGATCCTTCCTCTGTACCGTGAACCTAAAGAAACACACATTTGACAAGGCTTTCGTAGGAGTTTTGGGCATTTCCAGGGGTAGTTTTATGACCCTGGTTGTAGTGTGAGCCTGCTTTTGTACCATGAACCTGAAGAAAACTCATTAGAACCCGACTGACCCCCTCTTTGACCTTTGGAAGTAGGTGATGTGAGAAGCGAGTATGTCTTATAAAACCAACCCATATGCGGCCCTTTCAAAAGCCCTGTGCTGCTCCTGCCACCTAATTAAAAACGTCCAATTTATCGTAGACATATGATAGCATACCCTCCAAACATCCAGCAGCTCTCCAAAGATACTCAGGAGCAGATTGTAAAAAAAAGAAAGAAAAAAAAGAAAGAAAAAAATATAGTTTCCTTTTTTTGTGTGCCCTTGAGCTGTCTCCTTTGTTGTAAAAAAAAAAGTCACCTTACAGCTCAAAGCCAGCACGGTGACGAGGTGTATTAGGTACGGTTAGCAGGTGTGGTATATAATATTTGTTCAGTCGCTGTAACTAATAATAAAGGATTAATTAACAATAGGTTTTTAACATCATATTAAGTTACAGAAGTGGTTTCATATGTATATAATAGTATGTTTTAGGACGGCTGCGACTATAATTGTTGTTGTTGTTGTTGTAGTTATTATTATTATTATTATTATTATTATTATTATTATTATTATTATTATTATTATTATTATTATTATTATTATTATTATTATTATTATTATTATTATTATTATTATTACTACTACTACTACTACTACTACTACTACTACTACTACTACTACATACACACACACAAAAAAAAACATACACACACACACACACACACACACACACACACACACACACACACACACACACACACACACACACACACACACACACACACACACACACACACACACACAGAGGAGAAGAGATAGTAAAGGGAAGAGAAGGGAAGGAAAGTGAAGGGGGAATGAATGAAAAAGGAGAGAGAGAGAGAGAGAGAGAGAGAGAGAGAGAGAGAGAGAGAGAGAGAGAGAGAGAGAGAGAGAGAGAGAGAGAGAGAGAGAGAGAGAGAGAGAGAGAGAGAGAGAGAGAGAGAGAGATTTACATATATTTACATAGAAAATCAGACCACACAGACCCCATGGTCCAGACTTGGTGGTCTGTCCTTAAACCTAAGTGATTTTACATTAATCAGAAGACTCCAAAACGTTGCACTTCTACTCTAGTTGATATTAAGTTGAAGGAAGTGACGGTCGAGCTTATTTTTGAAGGAGTCAATCGTGTTACACTGGACCACTGACGGTGGAAGCTTATTCCATTCTCGCACTACAACGTTGGTGAAGAAAAATTTGGTGCAGTCTGAATTTACTTGTCTACATCTGAGTTTTACGCCATTGTTCCTCGTGCGCAAAGTGTCATCGATCATAAACAATGTTGATCTGTCTACATTCGTGAAACCATTAAGTATTTTAAAACATTCGATCAGTTTTCCTCGGAGGCGACGTTTCTCAAGAGAACATGTTAAGGGTGAAAGCCTTTCTTCGTAGGATTTGTTGCGCAAGGAAGGGATCATTTTCGTTGCCCGACGCTGAACACCTTCTAATTTAGCAATATCCTTTGCATGGTGGGGAGACCAAAACTGTACCGCATATTCCAAGTGGGGTCTGACTAAACTGTTGTAGAGCAGAGTATTACATCTTTATTCTTGAATACAAAGTTTCTTTTAATGAAGCCCAACATTCTGTTCGCTTTATTTGCTGCATCGATGCATTGCTGTGAGAATTTGAGGTTTGACGCGATTTTGACCCCAAGTCTTTGACGCATTGAACGCTTTTGAGTTTAACGCCGCGCATTTCGTATTCGAACTTCTTATTCCTCGTTCCAACTTGAAGGACCTGGCACTTGTCTACGTTAAAGGGCATCTCCATCTATCCGACCAAGCTGAAATTTTGTGCAAATCCTCTTGGAGGCTTTGCCTGTCTTCGTCAGTGAGAACCGAGTTGCCAATCTTTGTGTCGTCTGCAAATTTACTAATGCGGTTATTGAGTCCAACATCCACGTCGTTGATGTAAATAATGAAGAGCACTGGGCCAAGGACCGAGCCCTGAGGACGCCACTAGTGACAGGCGCCCACTCTGAGTTAAATCCGTCGATCACTACTCTTTGTTGTCTGTTGCTCAACCAATTCGCGATCCATTGGTTTACTTGACCGTCAATACCTATTTGCTTTAATTTGTAAAGTAATTTATGATGCGGGACTTTATCAAACGCTTTCTGGAAATCAAGATAGACTACGTCCAGTGATTTGGTTACGTCATAAACAGTGAAGAGGTCGTTATAAAAGGTTAATAGGTTTGATAGGCAGGATCTTTTGTTTCGGAAGCCATGTTGTGAGTCCCCAATCAATGAGTGGCTTTCAAGGTAATTCACAATTTTGTCTCTAATTATGCCCTCAAGTAGCTTACCTACAACCGAAGTTAGACTAATGGGTCTGTAATTACCTGGTACTTTTTGTCTCCTTTCTTGAAAATCGGTGTCACGTTAGCCTTTTTCCAATCTGAAGGACGATGCCTTGTCGCAAGGACATATTGAATACGGTTGTGAGGGAGGAGAGTATTTCGCTCTTTGTTTCTTTCAGCAGAGTTGGATATACTTTGTCAGGTCCAGGACTTTTATTTGTTTTATGTGAATGGAGAGCTTTAAGGACTTCATCGGTTGTTATTTCAAAATTAGGCAATGCATGCTCGAGATTTACAATAGTACTGGTGTTGGTGGTAGCGAGAGGAAGACTGTTAGTATTAAACACCGAGGAAAAGTAATTGTTTAAGAGGTTTGCAATGTGTTGACTGTCAGTCACTAGTGCACCGTCGCTGTTTGTTAAAGGTCCAATACCACTTTTGATCGCCTTTCTGTTGTTTATGTAACTGAAGAAAGATTTCGGATTATTTTTACTGTTGGCTGCAATATTTTCTTCGTATCTACGCTTTGCTTGACCTACTAGTCTTTTTACTCGTCGCCTGGCATCATTATAAAGTCTAATGTTTTCGGGCGTGCTTTGTTCTTTCTTTAACCTGTAAAACAATTTTCTCTCATTGACTGATTGTTTAATTTCGCTATTAAACCACGGTGGGCTTTTATTAGTGTTAATTCGCTTCTCGCACAAGGGGACGAATGTGTTCTGCTGAGTGAGTAAGTGATTTTTAAGGCTTAGCCAGGCTTCCTCTACGTTGCCGTCATCTGATAGTTGTATTTCTGTTAGTTTTTGTCGGATTTCTACGAAGTTAGCTCTTTTGAAATTGGGCACCTTTACTTTATTTTCAGTCACTGATGATTGAGCTTTAATGTCGACGCGCACTAATTTATGATCGCAAGAACCGAGGTGTTCTCCTACCGTGACACTACTGACTAGGTTATCTTGGGTTGTTATAACAAGGTCGAGTATATTATTTTGTCGAGTTGGCTCAGAAACCATTTGGCTTAGATAATTTTCTTCTAGAAATTCGATCATTCTATGTGACTCGCCTTCTGTACCTGACAGTGTCGCCCAGTCGATATGGGGGAGGTTAAAGTCTCCTAATGTCAGTGAGTCGCTGTTATTAAGTGACTGCCTTAAGACGCTGTACATTTCAAGGTCGTCATCGAGTGATTGCCCGGGAGGTCTGTAGGTGACATATATATTTAGGTTGACTTTTGCAATGTTTACTCGCACGCACAAATGTTCAACGTTACTGTTTCCCGGTGTTTTGTCAGTGGGTTGCAAATAGCTTTTGACATAAAGGGCGACGCCACCGCCTCTACGGTTTACACGATCTTTGTTGAAGAGTCTGTAGCCATCTATGTTGTATTCGGAACTTAAATCAATATTTGTGGTGTCGATAAATGTTTCGGTTATAGCAATTATGTCAAAATTTTCTGTTAAAGCAAGACATCTCAGTTCATCAAATTTGTTTCTTAGGCTACGCTCATTGAATATAATGATTTTTAAGTTATCTAGAGGCTTGGTAATAGAGGTGGTGGTACCTGCGGGATCACGGTTTCGGGTTTGTTGTGATGCACGGCGAGAGAGAGAGAGAGAACCCTCTTGCATGTATTTGACTGTTATACCTCTCTCTCTCTCTCTCTCTCTCTCTCTCTCTCTCTCTCTCTCTCTCTCTCTCTTTGAAGGTAAGAAAAATATGGGAAATGAGAGTATCAGAGAGAGAGAGAGAGAGAGAGAGAGAGATGTAAGTCAGAATGCAAAAAAGAACGGAAAGGGAGCTTGGAGAACACACACACACACACACACACACACACACACACACACACACACACACACACACACACACACACACACACACACACACACACACACACACACACACACACACACACACACACACACACACACACACACAAACACACACACATTACTCTTTCCCTTCTAGCCATTCCATAAACTTTTTCTTAACCTATCCCTCTTCCACCTCTTCCTCCTCCTCTTTCTCTTCCTCTTCCCTTTTCTTCCATGTGGTTTCCTTTTTCTGTATCTTTCCTCCTCTTCCCTTGCCCTTTTCTCTTTCTTTATCCTTTCCCCTTTCTCTCCCCTGTTCCGCAGATCTTGTTGAATCGTTTGAGGAAATTCCGTATACATTTGATGCATTCAAGCGTCACTGCGTCATTGCTGCCAGAACTGTCTATCTCTCTTTCCATCAATCTGTCTGACTATCTATATATCTGTCTATATATCCATTTATCTATATATACGCCCATGAATCTGTATCTATCTATGTCTGTCTATCTGTCTAACAAGTTGTCTTTCTATTTTATTTTTCTACGTTCCGCCTATGGCTGTGGAAGGCTTTCTTGGTGGGGCCTGGTGGTCGGCCCCAGCCCGTTATAGAGCTGGGAAGTGTTTATAGTGGCGCCCCTTGCGTGGCTCATGCTGTCCCCCGGAGCTCATAATTGATCCTCTTTCAAAGATAATCTAGAGTCCAGGTTGACAGGTGATCTTCAGGGCAGCGTGTGGGTAGTCTTGGGACACACTCGACAGTGACTGAAAAATTGCCAGCTTGTGCCGGTGGGCAGGACGCAATCCTGGCTCGTCCTGAATATATATATATATATATATATATATATATATATATATATATATATATATATATATATATATATATATATATATATATATATATATATATATATATATATATATATATATATATATATATATATATATATATATATATATATATATATATATATATATATATATATATATATATATATATATATATATATATATATATATATATATATATATATATATATATATATATATATATATATATATATATATATATATATATATATATATATATATATATATATATATATATATATATATATTTATATATATATATATATATATATATATATATTTTTTTTTTTACATCTAAGGAGACAGTTCAAGGGCTCAAAAAAAAAAAATGACCGCTACTCACTGCTCCCGAACAGAGGTCAAAGGAGTGTAAAAAAATAGAGGTCAATTTCGTGTCCTGACACCCTCCTCCTGAAAGAGTTCAAGTCGTTGGCAGGAGGAAATACAGATGAAGGAAGATTGTTCCAGAGTTTACCAGCGTGAAGGATGAAAGAGTGAAGATGCTGGTTGACTCTTGCATAAGGGGTTCGGACAGTATAGGGATGAGAATGAGTAGAAAGTCGTGTGCAGCGGGGCCGCGGGAGGAGGGGAGGCATGCAGTTAGCAAGTTCCGAAGAGCAGTCAGCAAGAAAATATCGATAGAAGATAGAAAGAGAGGCAACATGGCGGCGGAATTTGAGAGGTAGAAGACTATCATTATGAGGAGAGCTGATGATACGAAGAGCCTTTGACTCCACTCTGTCAAAGAGAGCTGTGTGAGTGGACCTCCCCCACCCATGAGATGCATACTCCATACGAGGGCGGACAAGGCCCCTGTAAATGGATAGCAACTGTGCGGGGGAGAAGAACTGGCGGAGACGGTACAGAACGCCCAGCCTCAAGGAAGCTGATTTAGTAAGAGATGAGATATAAAGTTTCCAGTTGAGATTTTGAGTTAAGGATAGACCGAGGATGTTTTGTGTTGAGGAAGGTGATAGCTGAGTGTTGTCAAAGAATAGGGGATAGTTTTTGGAAGATTGTGTCGAGTGGATAGGTGGAGAAACTGTGTTTTTGAGGCGTTGAAGGACACCAGGTTCCTCTTGCCCCAATCAGAAATAATAGTAAGGTCTGAGGCTAAGCGTTCTGTTGCCTCCAGCCTTGAATCGTTAAGTTCCTGTTGGGTGGGTCTTCTATTAAAAAAAGTTGAGTAACGCAGAGTGGAGTCATCGGCGTAGGAATGGATAGGACAGTTCGTTTTGGAAAGAAGATCATCAATGAACAACGGAAAGAGAGTGGGAGATAGGACAGAGCCCTGTGGGACACCAATGTTAATAGGTTTAAGGGAAGAACAGTGACCGTCTACCACAGCAGAAATAGAACGGTCAGAAAGGAAACTGGAGATAAAGGTACAGAGAGAAGGATAGAAACCGTAGGAGGGTAGTTTGGAAAGCAAAGATTATATATATATATATATATATATATATATATATATATATATATATATATATATATATATATATATATATATATATATATATATATATATATATATATATATATATATATATATATATATATATATATATATATATATATATATATATATATATATATATATATATATATATATATATATATATATATATATATATATATATATATATATATATATATATATATATATATATATATATATATATATATATATATATATATATATATATATATATATATATATATATATATATATATATATATATATATATATATATATATATATATATATATATATATATATATATATATATATATATATATATATATATATATATATATATATATATATATATATATATATATATATATATATATATATATATATATATATATATATGGGGGGGGGAACAAAAATTCCCCGTGGGGGGACTCCACTTCTGGCTGCCGACCCGAGGGGTGTCTTGATAACTCCTCAGACCTCTTTCTTCTCAATTTCTGCAACATTCGCGGTCTTCGCTCTAATTTTCATTCTGTGGAACATCATCTCTCCTCCTCTAAACCTCACCTTCTCTTCCTTACCGAAACACAGGTTTCTGAGGCTACTGACAGCAATCTCTACTCTGTTCCCTCCTACTATCTCTATCCTAAATTTCAATCCAAAGCTGGATGTTGCGCCTACGTGCGCAACGACATCACTGTCTCTCGTGCCCACGACCTTGACTCTTCTGAATTTTCCACCATCTGGTTAAGACTTCACTGTCATTCTATTACTAAATACATCTCTGCTGTTTATCTCTCCCCTAACTCTACCAACTATGTAAAATTCTTTGACTATTTGAATTCTAAAGTGGAGCACATCTTGACCCACTCTCCTTCGCTGAAATCTCCATCCTAGGAGATTTCAATGTTCCTCCAGGTTTGGCTTTCATCCTCTTTCACTGACCATCCTGGTGAACAAGCCTACAACTTTGCTATCCTCAACGACCTAGAGCAGTTGGTCCAGCACCCTACACGTATTCCCGACCGTCTTGGAGATCGGCCCAACATTCTAGACCTCTTCCTTACCTCAAACCCTTCTGCTTATTCTGTCAAACTGTTCTCTCCGTTGGGCTCCTCCGATCACAATCTTATTTCTGCATCCTGTCCTATCGCTCCTGTACACCCTCTGGACCCACCGAAGAGGCGATGCTTCTGGCATTTGCTTCAGCTCGGTGGGACGACCTGAGATGTACTTTTCCATTCCCGTGGAATGATTATTGCTTCCAGGATAGAGACCCTCTGTGTGTGCTCAGCGCATCACAGAGGTGATTATCTCTGGAATGGAGCATACATTCCTCGTTCTTTCTCTACTCCTCACATAAAAAAGCCTTGGTTTAATCACGCTTGTTCTCGTGCTGTCAATGATAGAGGTAGCTCACAAAAGGTATCAGAGCCTTCAAACTAATGCTAATTATGAACTTTACATTTCTGCCCGAAATCGTGCCAAATCTATTCTCCGACTAACAAAATTCTTTCATTAATAGAAAATGTCAAAACCTTGCTTTCTCTAACTCTTCCCGTGACTTCTGGCATCTGGCCAAAAACATCTCCTCAACTTCACTTCTTCATCTTTCCCTCCACTCCTCAGTCCTGACAGCAACACTGCCGTCTCATCTATCTCTAAGGCTGAACTCTTCTCTCAAACTTTTCTAAAAACTCCCTCTGGACGATTCTGGGCATATTCCTCCTACTCATCTCCCCTCTGACTCCTTTATGCCTGTTATAAAGATTCTTCAAATGATGTTTTCTATGCCTCTCTGGCCTCAATCTTCAGAAGGCTTATGGACCTGATGGAGTGCCTCCTATTGTCCTTAAAACTGTGCCTCCGTGCTGTCACCCTGCCTGGTCAAACTCTTTCGCCTCTGCCTGTCAACATCTACCTTTCCTTCTTGCTGGAAGTATGCCTTCATACAGCCTGTTCCTACGTAGGGTGACCGCTCTAATCCCTCAAACTACCGTCCTATTGCTTTACTTTCTTGTCTATCTAAAGCTTTTGAATCAATCCTTAACGGAAGATTCAAAGCACCTTTCCACTTCTGACCTTCTATCTGATCGCCAGTATGGGTTCCGCAAGGGCGTTCTACTGGTGATCTCCTAACCTTAACTGACTCTTGGTCATCCTCTCTTAGCCGTTTCGGTGAAACTTTTGCTATTGCTGGACATATCAAAAGCTTTTGATAGGGTCTGGCACAAATCTTTGCTTTCTAAACTACCCTCCTACGGTTTCTATCCTTCTCTCTGTACCTTTATCTCAGTTTCCTTTCTGACCGTTCTATTTCTGCCGTGGTAGACGGTCACTGTTCTTCTAAATCTATTAACAGTGGTGTCCCACAGGTTCATCCTATCTCCCACTCTTTTTCTGTTGTTCATTGATGATCTTCTTTCCAAAACGAACTGTCCTATCCATTCCTACGCCGATGATTCCACTCTGCATTACTCAACTTCTTTTAATAGAAGACCCACCCTACAGGAACTTAACGACTCAAGGCTGGAGACTGCAAAACGCTTAGACTCAGACCTTACTATTATTTCCGATTGGGGCAAGACGAACATGGTGTCCTTCAACGCCTCAAAAACACAGTTTCTCCACCTATCCACTCGACACAATCCTCCAAACAACTATCCCCTATTCTTCGACAACACTCAGCTATCACCTTCTTGAACACAAAAAATTCTCGGTCTATCCTTAACTGAAAATCTCAACTGGAAACTTGATATTTCATCTCTTACTAGATAAGCTTCGTCGAGGCTGGTCGTTCTGAATCGTCTCCGCCAGTTTTTCTCACCCGCACAGTTGCTATCCATTTACAGGGTCCTTGTCCGCCCTCGTATGGAGTATGCATCTCATGAGTGGGGGGGATCCACTCACACAGCTCTCCTTGACAAAGTGGAGTCAAGGGCTCTTCATCTCATCAGCTCTCCTCCTCATACTGATAGTCTTCTACCTCTTAAATTCCGTCGCGATTTTGCCTCTCTTTCTATCTTCTATCGCTATTTTCACGCTGACTGCTCTTCTGAACTTGCTAACTGCATGCCTCCCCCCTGCCGCGGCCCCTAAACACGACTTTCTACTCATGCTCATCCCTATACTGTCCAAACCCCTTATGCAAGAGTTAACCAGCATCTTCACTTTCATCCCTCACGCTAGTAAACTCTGGAACAATCTTCCTTCATCTGTATTTCCTCCTGCCACCGACTTATACTCTTTCAAGAGGAGGTATCAGGACACCTCTCCTCCCAAACTGACCTATCTTTCGTACCTCTTTGGATTCTTTTTAGGAGCAGTGAGTAGCAGGCTTTTTTATTAATGTTTGCTTTTGTGTGCCCTTGAGACTGTCTCCTTTGCTGTAAAAAAAAAAAATAAAAATAAAAAAAAACATATATATATATATATATATATATATATATATATATATATATATATATATATATATATATATATATATATATATATTATATATATATATATATATATATATATATATATATATATATATATATATATATATATATATATATATATATATATATATATATATATATATATATATATATATATATATATATATATATATATATATATTTTTACAGATAAGGAAACAGTTCAAGGGCGTAAAGAAAAAAAAAAAAAGCCCGCTACTCACTGCTCTTGAATAGAGGTCAAAGGAGTGTCCAAAAAGAGAGGTCAATTTCGGGAGGAGAAGTGTCCTGATACCCTCCTCTTGAAAGAGTTCAATTCGTAGGCAGGAGGAAATACAGATGAAGGAAGATTGTTCCAGAGTTTACCAGAGTGAGGGATGAAAGAGTGAAGATGCTGGCTGACTCCTGCATGAGGGGTTTGGACAGTATAGGGATGAGCATGAGTAGAAAGTCATGTGCAGCGGGGCCACGGGAGGGGGGGAGGCATGCAGTTAGCAAATTCAGAAAAGCAGTCAGCATGAATATATCGATAGAAGATAAAAAGAGATGCAACATGGCGGCAGAATTTGAGAGGTAGAAGACTATCAGTATGAGGAGGAGAGTTAATGAGACGAAGAGCCTTTAACTCCACTCTGTCAAGAAGAGCTGTGTGAGTGGACCCCCCCCCCCCCACACACACACATAAGATGCATACTCCATACGAGGGCGGACTAGGCTTCTGTAAATGGATAGCAACTGTGCGGGGGAGCAGAACTGTCGGAGACGGTACAGAACGCCCTGCCTAGAGGAAGCTGATTTACTAAAAGATGAGATATGAAGTTTCCAGTTGAGATTTTGAGTTAAGGATAGACCGAGGATGTTTAGTGATGAGGAAGGTGATAGCTGGGTGTTGTCAAAGAATAGGGGATAGTTGTTTGGAAGATTGTGTCGAGTGGATAGGTGGAGAAGCTGTGTTTTTGAGGCGTTGAAGGACACAAGGTTCCTCTTGCCCCAATCGGAAATAATAGTAAGGTCAGAGGCTAAGCGTTCTGTTGCCTCCAGCCTTGAATCGTTAAGTTCCTGTGGTGTGAGTCTTCTATTAAAAGAAGTTGAGTAATGCAGAGTGGAGTCATCGGCGTAAGAATAGATAGGACAGCTCGTTTTGGAAAGAAGATCATCAATGAACAACAGAAAGAGAGTGGGAGATAGGACAGAGCCCTGCGGGACACCACTGTTAATTGGTTTAGGGGAAGAACAGAGACCGTCCACCACAGCAGAAATAGAACGGTCAGAAAGGAAACTGGAGATAAAGGTACAAAGAGAAGGATAGAAACCGTAGGAGGGTAGTTTGGAAAGTAAAGATTTGTGCCAAACCCTATCAAAAGCTTTTGATATGTTCAGCGCAATAGCAAAGGTTTCACCGAAACGGCTAAGATAGGATGACCAAGAGTCAGTTAGGAAGGCAAAGAGATCACCAGTAGAACGCCTCTTGCGGAACCCATACTGGCGGTCAGATAGAAGGTTAGAAGTGGAAAGGTGCCTTTGAATCTTCTGGTTAAGGATTGATTCAAAAGCTTTAGATAGACAGGAAAGTAAAGCTATAGGGAGGTAGTTTGAGGGATTGGAACGGTCACCCTTCCTAGGTACAGGCTGTACAAAGGCATACTTCCAGCAGGGAGAAAAGGTAGATGTTGATAGGCAGAGACGAAAGAGTTTGACCAGGCAGGGTGTCAGCACGGAAGCACAGTTTTTAAGGACAATAGGAGGCACTCCATCAGGTCCATAAGCCTTCTGAAAGTTGAGGCCAGAGATGGCATAAAAAATATCATTATGAAGAATTTTAATAACCGGCATAAAGGAGTCAGAGGGGGGGATTAGTTGGAGGAATATGCCCAGAATCGTCCAGGGTGGAGTTCTTACAGAAAGTTTGATCGAAGAGTTCAGCCTTAGAGACAGATGAGACGGCAGTACTGCCGTGAGGGTTAAGGAGAGGAGGGAAAGAGGAAGAAGTGAAATTAGAGATGATATTTTTGGCTAGATGCCAGAAGTCACGGGATGAATTAGAAGAAGCAAGATATTGACATTTTCTATTGATAAAAGAAGTTCTGGTAAGTCGGAGAATATATTTGGCACGATTCCAGGCTGAGATGTAAACGTCAAAGTTAGCGGGTGTTCGAAGGCTCTGGAACCTTTTGTGAGCTGCCTCTCTATCTCTAATAGCACGAGAACAAGCATCATTAAACCAAGGCTTTTTAGCATGAGGAGTAGTGAAAGTACGTGGAATGTATGCCTCCATTCCAGAGATAATCACCTCCGTGATGCGCTGGGCACACACAGAGGGTCTCTCTCCTGGAAGCAGTAATCATTCCTCGGGAAATCGGAAAAGTACATCCTCAGGTCGTCCCACCGAGCTGAAGCAAAATGCCAGAAGCATCGCCTCTTCGGTGGGTCCAGAGGATGTACAGGAACGATAGGACAGAAATAAGGTTATGATCGGAGGAGCCCAACGGAGAGAGCAGTTTGACAAAGTAAGCAGAAGGATTAGAAGTAAGGAAAAGGTCTAGAATGTTGGGCCTGTCTCCAAAACGGTCTGGAATACGAGTAGGGTGCTGAACCAACTGCACTAGGTCGTTGAGGATAGCAAAGTTGAAGGCTTGTTCACCAGGCTGGTCAGTGAAAGAGGATGAAAGCCAAAGCTGGTGGTGAACATTAAAATCTCTCAAGATGGAGATTTCAGCGAAGGGAGAGTGGGTCAAGATGTGCTCCACTTTAGAGCTCAAATAGTCTAAGAATTTTACATAGTTAGTAGAGTTAGGTGAGAGATAAATAGCACATATGTATTTAGTAATAGAATGACAATGAAGTCTTAGTCAGTTGGTAGAAAATTCTGAAGAGTGAACGTCGTGGGCACGAGAGCAAGTGATGTCGTTGCGCACGTAGACGCAACATCCAGCTTTGGATTGAAATTTAGGATAGAGATAGTAGGAGGGAACAGAGTAGAGGTTGCTGTCAGTAGCCTCAGAAACCTGTGTTTCGGTGAGGAAGAGAAGGTGAGGTTTAGAGGAGGAGAGATGGTGTCCACAGAATGAAAACTAGAACGAAGACCACGAATGTTGCAGAAATTGATAAGGAGGAGGTTCGAGGAGTTATCAGGACGCCTCTCAAGACGGCAGAGAGAGAGAGAGAGAGAGAGAGAGAGAGAGAGAGAGAGAGAGAGAGAGAGAGAGAGAGAGAGAGAGGAAGGGAGGAGAAGGAGGACAAGGAGGAGGAGGAGGAAGAAGAAAAAGAGGGAGAGGTTAAGAATAGCCTACGGAATGGTTGGAAGGAAAGAAAAATGTGTGTGTGTGTGTGTGTGTGTGTGTGTGTGTGTGTGTGTGTGTGTGTGTGTGTGTGTGTGTGTGTGTGTCTCTCTCTCTCTCTCTCTCTCTCTCTCTCTCTCTCTCTCTCTCTCTCTCTCTCTCTCTCTCTCTCTCTCTCTCTCTCTCTCTCTCTCTCTCTCTCTCTCTCTCTCTTAAATCATTCTTCTCTCTTCCTTCCTCTCTCTCTGTTTCTGTGTGGGGGGGAGGGGTGTGTCTCTCTCTCTCTCTCTCTCTCTCTCTCTCTCTCTCTCTCTCTCTCTCTCTCTCTCTCTCTCTCTCTCTCTCTCTCTCTCTCTCTCTCTCTCTCTCTCTCTCTCTCTCTCTCTCTCTCTCTCTCTCTCTCTCTCTCTCTCTCTCTCTCTCTCTCTCTCTCTCTCTCTCTCTGTGTGTGGGGTTGTGTGTGTGTGTGTGTGTGTGTGTGTGTGTGTGTGTGTGTGTGTGTGTGTGTGTGTGTTCTCTCTCTCTCTCTCTCTCTCTCTCTCTCTCTCTCTCTCTCTCTCTCTCTCTCTCTCTCTCTCTCTCTCTCTCTCTCTCTCTCTCTCTCTCTCTCTCTCTCTCTCTCTCTCTCTCTCTCTCTCTCTCTCTCTCTCTCTCTCTCTCTCTCTCTCTCTCTCTCTCTCTCTACTGTGCCAGGCTGCACATGGTGGTGTGCGTCGCCTCTCCTTATTCACGTTGTAGAGTCCCGCCACGTCCCGGTGCAGGATGGGATGTTGCGAGGATGGCCAGTTGACAGTCTCAGAGCAGGCCTTCCATCCTCCGTTGAACTTTGTCATATGTGCGAGGTGTGTGGAGGCTGCTTTCCCCCACGCGCGGCCTCAGAGCCCCAGAGAAGAACGGATCTAGTTAGGTTAGGTTAGGTTAGGTTAGGTTAGGCTAGGTTGGCAAGGCTTGATAACCATTCTTGAATATCAGACCTTAGTCCTTTGTGTCCCATTTGCTCGAAACATTTCGGGGCCTACAAACCCACAGTTGACAAGGCTTTGGTAACGGTTGTAGTATTTCCATGGGTAGTGTTATGAGCCTGTTGATAGTTTGACAAGGCTTTGGTAGATGTGGTTGTGTTGGTATGTCCATAGGTAGTTTTATAAGTCTGGTGATAGCTGTAGTAGAGGTTGTTGTGGTAGCATTTCCATGGGTAGTGTTATGAGCCTTTTGATAGTTTGGCAACTTCTTTAGCTCCATTATTGAAGTTTCTCTTGCATTAAGGGATATGGACAGCACAGGGATGAAAGAGTGAAGATGCTGGTTAACTCTTGCATAAGGGATTTGGACAGCACAGGGATGAAAGAGTGAAGATGCTGGTTAACTCTTGCATAAGGGATTTGGACAGCACAGGGATGAAAGAGTGAAGATGCTGGTTAACTCTTGCATAAGGGTTTTGGACAGCACAGGGATGAAAGAGTGAAGATGCTGGTTAACTCCTGCATAAGGGATTTGGACAGCACAGGGATGACAGAGTGAAGATGCTGGTTAACTCTTGCACAAGGGATTTCGACAGCACAGGGATGAAAGAGTGATGTTGGTGAACTCTTACATAAGGGATTTGGACAGCACAGGGATGAAAGAGTGAAGATGCTGGTTAACTCTTGCATAAGGATTTGGACAGCACAGGGATGAAAGAGTGAAGATGCTGGTTAACTATTGCATAAGGGATTTGGACAGCACAGGGATGAAAGAGTGAAGATGCTGGTGAACTCTTGCATTAAGGGAATTGCACACCACAGGGATGAAAGAGTGAAGATGCTGGTGAACTCTTGCATAAGGGATGTGGACAGCACTGGATGAAAGAATGAAGATGCTGGTTAACTCTTGCATAAGGGATTTGAACAGCACAGGGATGAAAGAGTGAAGATGCTGGTGAACTCTTGCATAAGGGATTTGGACAGCACAGGGATGAAAGAGTGAAGATGCTGGTTAACTCTTGCATAAGGGATTTGGACATCACAGGGATGAAAGAGTGAAGATGCTGATTAACTCTTGCATAAGGGATTTGGACAGCACAGGGATGAAAGAGTGAAGATGCTGGTTAACTCTTCCATAAGGGATTTGGACACCACAGGGATGAAAGAGTGAAGATGCTGGTTAATTCTTGCATTAAGGGATTTGGACAGCACAGGGATGAAAGAGTGAAGATGCTGGTGAACTCTTGCATATGGTATTTGGACAGCACAATGATGAAAGAGTGAAGATGCTGGTTAACTCTTGCATAAGGGATTTGGACAGCACAGGGATGAAAGAGTGAAGATGCTGGTTAACTCTTGCATAAGGGATTTGGACATCTCCCATCTCTTCAACCTCCTCTCTCTTCCTCACTCTCCTTCCAGTTCAACTTTCTTACTGCTGGTCAGTCACTTTTCGCTTAACTTTCTCTCTCTCTCTCTCTCTCTCTCTCTCTCTTCGCTTCCTTTTATCATTTTTTTTCCAATGTATTTCCTTCCTCACTTTTTTTCTTCCTCCTTTTCCTCTTCTACGTCCCTCCCCTTCCTTCCTTTCCCTTTTCCTTCTCTTCCCCTTCCCTTCCTTTCCCTTAACTCTCCCTCCATCCCCTTCCCTCCCCTTTCTTCCCTTCCCTTTAAATCTCCGCTCTCTTCCTCTTCCTCCCTTGTCCCTCCACGTCCCTTCCCTTCCCTTCCTTCCCCTTCTCTCCCCTCCATCTCCTCTCCCTCCTCCCCTTCCCATCTTTCATCTCCCTTCCTTCCTTTTCCTTCTTTCTCTTTCCATTCCTTCCCTTCCTTCCCTTCCCTTTCCCTCCATCCCCTTCCTTCCCCTTCCTTCCCTTCTTTCCCTTCCCTTTACCTCCATCCTCTTCCTTCCCCTTCCTCTCCTTTCGTTCCTCTCCCTTCCCTATCCATTCGCTTCCCTTTCCTTCCTTCCTCCCCCTCTTCCCTTCCCCTTCTCTTCCCCTCCCTTCCCTTCCCTCTCCTCACAACTTGCCGCTCCCCCTGACAGCACGAAGCCAGATAAGCAAATACTAAACAACAGCAATTTCATAGCCATAACGTACTGGTGGTGGTATTGGTGGTGGCGGTGATTGTGGTGGTGGTGGTCGGGATTATGTGGTCTTTGGGCTTAACGTTGAGCTGAAGACTAACAAATTTCAAACATATAAAACAAGTCCAGGTAACTCTCGATTTACGCGAGTATTGTGTCCTTGAAGAGGTCGCGTAAATCAAAAACAATGTAAATCAAACAAGAGTTTGTACCTTTATTGCCTACTGTATCACTCTGACTCCTCTCCCTCTCGTGGTTCCTCCTCTGGCTGCCCTTCCCCTCGTGGTAGCACAGCAGCGAGGGTGTTGTTGTTGTTTTTGAGTAGCGTGGCAGCGTGGGTACTGTATTGTTGTTCAAGTGGCGCGCGGGAAGAACTGAGCTCAGCTTTGTGGCCGCGGCGCCGTGTGAGTCCAGTTGCGTGAGACATCTGGTGGCCACTCCATAAAATATCGCGTATAAGTGAAAAAAAACGTGTAAATTAAACATTTATTTGGATTTTGGACCCGCGTTATTATAAAAAAACGCGTAAACCAAACGCGCGTAAATCGAGAGTTACCCAAACTGAGGGGCGGTAAAGGGTACAAGCGGGGTCACACCATCCCTGCTAGCCCTCGGTGGAGCAGGTTCCTGTCTCAACTCCCTGTCTCTCTCCACCCGAAATTGACCTCTCTTTTGGCTACTCTTTACTGTTATCTATTATGGGAGTGACGAGTAGCGTTTTTTTTTGTACTCTTTTTTGTTGAGCAGCGTCCTTTGATGTAAAAAAAAAAAAAAAAAAAAATCATCCCAGCCCCGGCACGCAATAACTGGGCTGTATAAGGTATTGACGGCCTGTCATCTCCGGGATCAACTCAGCATAGTAAGAAAACATAGCAATATAGGAAGACGGTAATATATATCAGTATATGAAATGATAATTATTTATGAAAAATCTATGACCTTGCTATGTACACTTTAATATAGTAAATTTGATGAGACCCACACACTTACTTAACCGTCCAAAGCAAGAAGAGAGGCAATGGCTGAGAAAGAAAGAAAGAGAGGAAAGAAAGAGGAAATAGGAAGGGAGAGGATGAATTAAAGAAGGAAAGGAAAGGGTAGGAAAGGGAAGGGGAAAGGACGGAAGACGGGAAAGGAAGGGAAAGGAAAGGAAAAATAAAGGAAGAGGAAGGAAGGAAGGGAAAGGGAAGAGAATGGAGGATAAACAAAGGAAAGAGAAGGGGGAAGAAAAGGAAGGGGAGGAGAGGGAAGGGAAGAGAGAGAAAGGGGAAGAGAGGGGAAGGGAAGGAAGGAAGGAAGAAAAGGAAGGAGAGAGGGAAGAAGAGAGAGAAAGGGGAAGAGAGGGAAAGGGACGGGGAGGGAAGGAAAGCAATAAAGAAGAAGAGAAGGGAAGGAAGAAAAGAAAGAAATGAAGGGAAGGGAAGGGAAGGGAAGGGAAGGCAAGGGAAGGCAAGGGAAGGCAAGGGAAGGAAAGGGAAGAGAGGGGAAGGGAAGGGAAGGGAAGGGAAGGGAAGAAAAGGAAGGGGAGGAGAGGGAAGGGAAGAGAGAGGGAAGAAGAGAGAGAAAGGGGAAGAGAGGGAAAGGGAAGGGGAGGGAAGGAAAGCAATAAAGAAGAAGAGAATAAAAAATAATACAGAAGAATTGCAAAATATAATAAAAAAGTGTAATGAAAGTGACATGGCCCGGTGCCACAAGCTGGGATTTTTCAGTCACCGCCGAGTGTTTTAAAACTATCCACATGCTGTCCTGAAGACCACCTATCAACCCGGACTCTAGATTCTCTCTCTAATAATGAGGATCAAAGATGAGTTCCGGGGAGCTGTATGAGCCAGGCAAGATGGCCCCTCTATTAGCACTTGCCTACGCCAAGTGATTAGCGTGACGGCCCCGCGTTCATGAGCTCCAGGAGGGACGCGGGTTCGAATCCTGGCCGCCGCACAGCTGAGGTATTTCAGTCACCGCCGAATGGCCCAAGACTACCCACATGCTGTCCTGAAAACCACCTGTCGACCCGGACTCCAGATGCTCTCTCTTTGGGGAGGCGGTGGCTGAATGAATAGCGTGACGGCGCCGCGTTCATTACGACGCGAGTTCAATCCTCGCCCGGTGCCACCAAGCTGGGATTTTTCAGCCGCCGCCGAGTGGCTTAAAACTACCCACATGCTGTTCAGCAGACCACCTATCAACCCGGACTCTAGATTCTAGGATTAAAGATGAGTTCCGGGGGGCAGCATGAGCCAGGCAAGATGGCGCCGCTATAACACTTGCCTACGCCGTAACAGACTGGGCCCGACCATCATGCCCCACCGATAAAGCCTACCCCAGCTTTAGGAAGAAACGTACAAAAAAAGTTCAGCACCGAGAGAAGGTTAGCAGTGACCATTATGACCGTCGGTAGTGTATAGTATTTAGCGTGGAGTATAAGGAGAGTACAGGTAGAGTATAGGTGGATTTCAGGTATGTTACAGGTTGTCGGTGAAGCAGAGGCCGGGCACCGTGTCTCGCGGGGGGCGGTCGGGGGTACCGTTAGGCCGATCAGTTCAGGACTAGAGGTTAGAGGGTAGTAATCCTTTGAGAGAGAGAGAGAGAGAGAGAGAGAGAGAGAGAGAGAGAGAGAGAGAGAGAGAGAGAGAGAGAGAGAGAGAGAGAGAGCTTGGGAGGCGTTCATGTGTGTGTGTGTGTGTGTGTGTGTGTGTGTGTGTGTGTGTGTGTGTGTATGTGCGTGCACGTACGTGCGTGCATGTGTGCTTGTGTGGGCGTATGCCATCTTCGGCTAAGGGTGTGGGCTACGCTCCGGGGGCCCACACATCGCTGCTGTGTTGCCACGTGCCACTGCTATGCTGACGCGCTGCCTCAGCCATGCCATCTCACGGGGCTCCCCGCTGCGCTGGCTGATGCGCCTGCCGATGTCCTGCAGCAGGTCCCCGAAGGCAGGTCCTAGCACGCGGGCTCGTCTCCACGGCGAGGGGCACGAAGTCGTATCGCTGGGCGAGGGCCGCGTAGCGGTGACGCTTGCGTACTTCGGCAGCGTGTGCGGCAACTCCAGCAGCGGAAGCACCGTTGATGGTGTGGGTTGAGGAAAATGTGTTGATGCAGGTGGCGTCCCACATCAACATCTTACTTCGCCTGAAGGGGAAGACTGTGATTCCGTCCGGTCGGCGACCGTCTCCTCGGTCCAGGCCTCGCGGCTCGAGGATGGCCGATAGACCAGCGGCGGCCAGGGCCCGGTAAATGACGTCGTTGAGAGCTGCGTGGCGGGGCAGTCGACCGGGGTTCCTGTGGCAGGACAGGCTATGATAGCCCTTGGCGTCGGACATTGCCCCACAGCGGCAGCAGTGAGGTTGTTGGGCGTGTGTGCCCAACCTCAGTGCGACGTTCACGCGGACCGCCTCGTCGGGCAAAAGGAGGCCAAGGACCTCGACGGGAACGGCTGATAGCCAGGCCCCGTTGTGTGGTGCTGAGGCGGCAAGGAGGCGCGCACGGTTGACCTGGTTGGCGCGGGCTAACAAGTCGTCCAGGCGGTGGGTGTAGGCTGCCTCTTCCAGGTTGCGCTGCGTCAGCCTGAGCTCCGGATCGAGGTTCGGGCACTGGTTCGTGGTGTAGGCGTCCATGGCAGAGGCCAGACTGGCCGGTCTGTCGTCGTTTGGACGGCGGTTAATGGTACAGACCATGTCCCGCGAAGCTTCTACCGAGGTGATGTAGGCGGGCAGTGCCACGCCGGCCAGCCGTCTCACGCCCAAACCTCCAAAACGCAGCGGCAGGGAGGCCTGAGACCACGCGTCGTCCTCGAGCTGTACGTTGCACCTGCGTGAAGTCGCTTCCCGCATCAGCTCGTCCATGGCCCGCAAGGACTCTCCAGCCGTGTTGATTGGTACGTGGCTATCGGCACTGCTGCGTACCTTGACAAGAAGAAGAGGGCAGCGTGGGTGCCGATGTTGGCCGTCCTGTCTATGAGCGTCCTGGTGATATCCTCGATATTGGTTAAGGCTGCTTCATTGCCGTGGGCGTGAATCGGGGCGCCCAGGATGGAGAGGCTGTGTGTGTGTGTGTGTGTGTGTGTGTGTGTGTGTGTGTGTGTGTGTGTGTGTGTGTGTGTGTCTGTATGTCTCTGTGTTTGTCTGTGTCTATTCATCCAAAAACAGGTGGCGAGACAGATTTGAAGACTCGCTGCTGTACCTGGGAACAGACTGCACAGCCTTGGTGGTGAGCAGCCTGCACATTGCCCTCACCTGAGTGACGAAGCCTCCACTGCACTGCACCTAACCAGACTTCAACAGCAGGATGGGCAGGCTGGTGAGCCGCGGGGCGTCAGCAGGGACTTGACGGAAGGCCGCGGCGGCGACACACTCGGCGATCAGTGTCCTCCCGGTATACCACACACGCACTCCACTCTCTGTCTGTCAGATTGTCACCATGGTTTCACTTAATGTCACAAAAAAATAACTTGCTTAATAATGTTTCTTGAAGTAGGTTTCTTGATGAAAGGGGAGACGGGGATGAAGGGTAAGCGGAGAGGCCAACAGGCTGGCCCCGGGCTACTCCTTTCGGAGCGCCATGACCCACGTCCGACCTCGGTCAGGACTGTGTGTGTGTGTGTGTGTGTGTGTGTGTGTGTGTGTGTGTGTGTGTGTGTGTGTGTGTGTGTGTGTGTGTGTGTGTGTGTGTGTGTGTGTGTGTGTGTGTGTGTGTGTGTGTGTGTGTGTGTGTGTGTGTGTTATTCTCTTCGATTTCTGCTTCTTTTTTTTTCCTCTCTCTCTCTCTCTCTCTCTCCGCATTTTACTACCTCGTTTTCCTCTCCCTTCTCTTTCTCTTCCTTTCCTTTCACACCCTCATTCTATCTCTCTTCCTTCCTACTAACTCTTCTTTCTCTTTCTCTTGTTCCTCTTTCTACACTTCGGAAGGAAAAGCTAAGAGGAGAAAGCTAGGTTGATATAACAATGCTTGGGTTTAAGAGATGGAAAGTCAAGTGTTGTGCTTTTTATATACATTGTACTGAGAGGATTAGGAGAGCCGAAGTCTCCCCTCGCTTCCATTGTTTTACCGTTGATTCTTGTTCTCGGGTTAGTGTGTAGCGTGAAAAGATTGGAATGATCGACGTTGCTGATCTTGTTCGGGTACTTGAAGACTTGTATCATGTCTCCCCGCAGTCGTCTCTTTTCCAGCGTGAAGAGATTGAGTCGCTTAAATCATTCTTTGTAAGGCTGCGTCCTCAGTGACGGTTTCATTTTCGTAGCGCGTCGCTGTACCCTCTCAAGTACTTCAATGTCTTTCCTGTAGTTAGGAGATCAGAACTGCACTGCGTGTTCCAGGTGGGGCCTTACTAGCGAGTTATATAAAGAAGAGGAGGAGGAGGAGGAGGAGGAGGAGGAGGAGGAGCAGCATAGTAATAGTAGTAACAGTAGTTACTACTATTGTAGTTAGGAGACCAGAACTGCACGGCGTATTCCAGGTGGGGGCTTACCAGCGAATTATATAAGGAGGAGGAGGAGGAGGAGGAGGAGGAGCAGGAGAAGGAGCAGCATTGTAATAGTAGAAGTAGTAGTCTTCAATGTCTTTCTTGTAGTTAGGAGACCAGAACTGCAGGGCGTATTCCAGGTGGGGCCCTACCAGAGAATTATACGGGGAGGAGGAGGAGGAGGAGGAGGAGGAGGAGCATAGTAATAGTAGTAGAAGTAGTCTTCAATGTCTTTCTTGTAGTTAGGAGACCAAAACTGCACGGCGTATTCCAGGTGGGGCCTTACCAGCGAGTAATATAAGGAGGAGGAGGAGGAGGAGGATTAGCATAGTAATAGTAACAGTAGTAGTAGCGGTAGTAGTAATAGTAGTAGTAGTAGTAGTAGTAGTAGTAGTAGTAGTAGTAGTAGTAGTAGTAGTAGTAGTAGTAGTAGTAGTAGCAGTAGTAGTAGTTGTTGTAGCAGTAGTATTAGTAGTAGTAGCATCATCATCATCATCAGTGCGTCAATAGCAGCCAGCACTCACTCGGTAACAAGCATCACATCACTACCAGACATCAGAAGCGGAGGCGGGAGCAGGTGATGGTGACAGCGTGGATTTAGGTCCGCGCAGTATAAAACCCTCGCTAGCCCATTAAACAGCCGGCTGAGATGAAGGCAGCTCCCGTAGATTGAACCACACTTCTCCCGGCTGGCCCCAATCGCGCCCTGGTGCTGTTGATGCTAAAAAATGAGGGTGTATCAAGCGCTCTCTCTGTCGCTCGCTATGGAAATGAGAGGCGTTTTTACACTAGCAACGGAATTAGGTAAACACTTTTTTGACGCCTGGGAGCTTTTGAGTTGGTGCGTTTGTTAAGGTGTGTGAGTTTGGGTAGGTGAGGGAGGGAGGGAGGAAGGAGGATCAGAAGGAAGGAAAGAAGGATAATTGATAGAGTTAGATGGGGAAGGAAGGGAAGGAAGAAAGAGAGAAAGAAAGAATGAATGATTGAGAGAGAGAGAGAGAGAGAGAAGAGAGAGAGAGAGAGAGAGAGAGAGAGAGAGAGAGAGAGAGAGAGAGAGAGAGAGAGAGAGAGAGAGAGAGAGAGAGAGAGAGAGAGAGAGAGAATAAGGAAAGGGAAGAAAGAAAGAAAGAGAAAGGAAAATGAAGGGAAGGAAAAAAGAAAGGAAGGAAGGAAGAAAACAAGAGGAGAAAAAAATAAATGAATAAAGAAAGAATGAAAAAGAAAGAAAGTGAGGAACCAAGGGAGGCAAAGTTAGTAAGTCAGTAAGATAGAAGAAAATAAGAAAATAAGAAGAAAATAAGAAAAAAATAAGAAAATAAGAAAAATAAGAAAATAAGAAAATAAGAAAAAAAAAGAAAAATGAGAAAAGAAAACCAAGAAAATAAGAAAAAAATAGAAAATAAGAAAAAAAAGAAAATAAGAAAAATAAGAATAAAGAAAAATAAAGTAAGAAAAATAAGAAAATATGAAAGATAAGAAAATAAGAAAATGAGAAAAAAAGAAAATAACAAAAAATAGAAAATAAAAAAATAAGAAAATTAAGAAAAAAGAAATAAGAAAAATAAGAAAATAAGAAAAATGAGAAAATAAGAAAATAAGAAAAATAAGAAATAAGAAAAATAAGGAAATAAGAAAAATAAGAAAATAAGAAAAAAAATAAGAAAAAATAAGAAAATATGAAAGATAAGAAAATACGACTGATGAGAAAATAAGAAAATAAGAAAAGTAAAATAAGAAAAATAAGAAAATAGGAAAAATAAGAAAATGAGAAAATACGAAAAAGAAAAAAAAAAAGAAAAGATCATTCCAACAAGTTTTTTTTTTTAGGAATCAAGTTTTGTTTTTTGAGCGTCAGTTTTAAGTACAAATTCAAGTATCTTTTCTTTTCTTTTTTTCTTTTCTTTTTCTTACTTTACTTGAGAATTTTCACGATTAGGTAAAAAGGAGAGAAACAAAACTACAGTAGGTTTTTTTTAAACTAACAGATTCATTTATTTTTTGTTATTATCATTATTATTATTATTATTATTATTATTATTATTATTATTATTATTATTATTATTATTGTTGTTGTTGATCTCATCGGTTTTTGCGTTTTTCTTTCTCCTCTCCCGTCTCTTTCTCTTACTTTCCTTTCATTCCTTCTTTCGTTCTTCTTTTTCCTGTTCCCCCCTCTCTCTCTCTCTCTCTCTCTCTCCGCTTTTCCTTTCCCTTCTCTTTCTTAGTTTCCTTCTCTCGCTCCCGCTTCGTTTATCTTTCTTCTCTTTCTCGTGTTTCTTTTTCCCTGTTTATTTCTCTACCGTTTCGTGATTTTTTTTTTTCCTTACTCGAGAATTTCGTGTTTGAGAAAATATAGATAAATACTGCATCAAAGTTTTTCCTATACCGAATTTTTTTTTTTTTTTAGCTTTCCTTAATCAAGAATTCCACTACTAACTGACTAACGGGTGCATACACCCGGGGGCGCGTTGCTTCACTGACTCGCCGTCCATCCTCCTGAGCAGATCTCCATGCCTTGGCCAGGGGGCTTCGTGGTGCAGTGGTTAGCACACTCGGCTCACAACTGAGAGAGCCCGGGTTCGATTCCCGGGTGTAGTGGAAAAATTTATGCGGCTTTTCCGATACCCTACGCCCCTGTACACCCAGCAGTGAATGGGTACCAGGTAATAATCTGGGGTGTGTCCCGTCTCTTGGGATCTGTTCCCTTTTCCTATAATTTCTTCCCCTTCTGTCTCTCTCCGGCATATGACCACATATGTTGCGCCGACTAAACGAAACTTTCCAACTTTTCCACGCCTTGGCCCTGCCCATCCCAAGTCCCTTCAGGCAGGATCGGCTGACATGCCCGAGTCATGAATTGTGTGGGCGTCCCCTTGGCCTCCTCCACTCAGGGTTGTCTCGTACAAACCTAAGTCTATATATATCAAGTCAAATCACTCAGCTTCAAAACTGCGGCCGGTACTCGCAGGAGGCGGTTTTGGGGCGGAGCAGCGGGATGACGTCACTTGGAGCTAAAAAAAAACAAAAAAAAACGCCAGTTCAGGGGTGACTAAAGTTGGGGCCGTATGTGCACTCTGGATGTGCATTCTCACCTTCTTTCTCAGCGCGCTCAGGCAAGCCACTGACGAAAAAATATGCCTTTTTATTGTGCTATTGCGTGACTGTAATTCCAGTGCCTACAAACGGCGTGTGGGGTGTGAGGGAGGGCATGTTGAAGTGATTGATTTAAATTAGTCCGCCTTTCTTCGTTTTCTCTAAATCCCTGTTTCTACATTCTTTCTTTAGCAGTGTCACGCATAAACCACGCCTCGGCAGTGTCTCTTCCCACAAACCTGCGTATGACTTGACTTGGTATGTATAGCCTGAGGCGCCACGTGCCCGTATAGCCGGAGTTGGCGTTCGTGGACTAAGCTTGTAAGAGGCCTCGACTCATCTTCACGGAGTAGTCGCTAATTCAACATGAAGTCACTCCAGCGATGCCGCGTGACCCTGCGAAGTCACTTGAACCAAAGGCAGAAAGAGACAAACAAAATATGTTTAGTGTAGGTTGGAAACATGTCAAAATACTTCCCTCTCGAAAGCGTTCAAGTCGTAGGAATGAGAAAATATGAACAAAAAAAGGATGTTCCAGGGTTCTCCAGTGTAGAGGATGAAGCTAAAGAAGATAACGGCTAGCTCTTGCATTAGGAAGTTGGACAGCAGAGGAAGATAGTGTATAATGGAAAGAAGTCTTGATATTCCCCTCTCGAAAGCGTTCAAGTCGTAGGACTGAGAAAATATGACCGAAAGAGTTTACCAGTGTATAGGATGAAACTAATGAAGATAATCGGTAACTCTTGCATTAGAATGTTGGACAGCAGAGGGACAGCGTATAATACAGAGACGTCTTGATTCTCCCCCTCAAAAGCGTTCAAGTCGTAGGAATGAGAAAATATGAACTAAAGAAAGAGTTTCCCAGTGTAAAGGATGAAGCTAATTAAGATAACCGGGAACTCTTGCATTAGGAAATTGGACAGCAGAGGGACAGCGTATAATACAGAGACGTCTTGATACTCCCCTCTCGAAAGCGTTGAAGTCGTAGGAATGAGAAAATATGAACAAAAGAAAGATGTTCCAGAGTTTCCCAGTGTAGAGAATGAAACTAATGAAGATAACCGCCAACTCCTGCTTTAGCAAGTTGGACAGCAGAGGAAGATAGTGTGTAACAGAGAAACGTCTTGCTTCTCCCTCTCGAAAGCGCTCAAGTCGTAGGAATGAGAAAATATGAACTAAAGAAGGATGTTCCGAGTTTCCCAGGGTAGAGAATGAAACTAATGAAGATAACCGGGAACTCTTGCATTAGGAAGTTGGACAGCAGAGGGACAGCGTATAATAGAGAGACGTCTTGATACGCCCCTCTCGAAAGCGTTCAAGTCGTAGGAATTAGAAAATATGAAAGAGAAAAGCTGTTCCAGTGTAGAGGATGAAGCTAATGAAGATAACGGCCAGCTCTTGCTTAGGAAGTTGGACAGCAGAGGGACAGTGTGTAACAGAGAGACGTCTTGATATTCCCCTGTCGAAAGCGTTCAAGTCGTAGGAATGAGAAAATATGAACGAGAGAAAGAGTTTCCCAGTGTAGAGGATGAAGCTAATGAAGATAACGGCCAGCTCTTGCTTAGGAAGTTGGACAGCAGAGGGACAGTGTGTAACAGAGAGACGTCATGATATTCCCCTCTCGAAAGCGTTCAAGTCGTAGGAATGAGAAAATATGAGCGAGAGAAAGCTGTTCCAGAGTTTACCAGTGTAGAGGATGAAGCTAATGAAGATAACGGCCAAATCTTGCATTAGGAAGTTGGACAGCAGAGGGACAGCGTATAATACAGAGACATCTTGATACGCCCCTCTCGAAAGCGTTCAAGTCGTAGGAATGAGAAAATATGGAGGAGAGAAAGCTGTTTACCACTGTATAGGATGGAGCTAATGAAGATAACCGCCAACTCTTGCATTAGGAAGTTGGACAGCAGAGGGAGAAAGTGTATAATAGAGAGACGTCTGATACTCCCCTCTCGAAAGCGTTCAAGTCGTAGGAATGAGAAATTATGAACAAAAGAAAGATGTTCCAATGCTTACCAGTGTAGAGGATGGAGCTAATGAAACAACGGCCAACTCTTGCATGAGGAAGGAGAGACATCTTGATTCTTCCCTCTCGAAAGCGTTCAAGTCGTAGGAATGAGAAAATATGAACGAAAGAAAGAGTTTACCAGTATAGAGAATGAAACTAATGAAGATAACCGCCAACTCTTGCATTAGGAAGTTGGACAGCAGAGGAAGATAGTGTATAATAGAGACACGTCTTGATATTCCCCTCTCGAAAGCGTTCAAGTCGTAGGAATGATAAAATATGAACGAAAGAAAGAGTTTACCAGTGTAGAGAATTAAACTAATGAAGATAATCGGAAACTCTTGCATTAGGAAGTTGGACAGCAGAGGGACAGCGAATAATACAGAGACGTGTTGACTCTCTCTCTCTCTCTCTCTCTCTCTCTCTCTCTCTCTCTCTCTCTCTCTATATCTATCTATCTATCTATTTGATCCTCCATATATAAGTCTTTTCATATCTTCCAATGGCTTCTATATATATTTCTTTTTTAATACGTATAAGTGAATGCAAGTTTACCTGCACAAGACTGATTTACCGTTGAGGACAAGAGAGATGGTAATGGATAGAAGACAAGAAGAAATTCATTGTATTCGTGGGAGGAAAGGAACCTAGCAAAACAGCAGCCCGGCCAAAACATTAAAGAAATTGAAATAAAGAGAAGGAATGAGTTGGCAGTGACTTGAGAGGGAAGCGAAGGAAGGAAGGAAAGGAAGGAAAGGAGAGAGAGAGGAGGAAAAGGAAAGAGATGAAAGGAAAGGAGAGAGAGAGAGAGAGAGAGAGAGAGAGAGAGAGAGAGAGAGAGAGAGAGAGAGAGAGAGAGAGAGAGAGAGAGAGAGAGAGAGAGAGAGAGAGAGAGAGAGAGAGAGAGAGAGAGAGAGAGAGAGAGAGAGAGAGAGAGAGAGAGAGAGAAAGTACAATTAACAGGCAGACAGGAGGGACTTATTGAGCGACCGTCGGAAAATGGAGCAGCATACCGGGGGAGGGGGGGGGAGATTGCTCCCTCTTTCGTGGGGTACCTCTTCTAACTTAATAACTCTAACCAAAACAGATCACGCCGCGGAGGTCACGGCAACGTGCCCTAACCAAGACGGACGGCACGGGAGAAAGACGGACGGCGGATGAACGGACGGGCCGAGGACGGAGAGCGATAGGAGGAAGAGGGGCTTGTTTTGGGAGAAGAGGAAGAAAAGAAGAGAAGGGAGAAGAAGAGGAAAAACAGACAGATAAAGACCCATAAATAAGTTTCGTAAAGAGAAGAAAGTAAAGAAAGTACAGAAACACCAGTCCAGTGAAATGAAGAGAAAGTTATAGAAGAGAGAGGAGAGGAGAGGAGAAAGAGTAGAGAAAGTGTACAGAGGGATAAACACCACTAAAAAGGTTTCTTGAAGAGGACAGGGAAGAGAAACTAGAGGCTCACTAACAGACTGAAATGAAGAGAGGGCAATAGAACATAAGAACATAAGAACATAGGAGTCTGCAAGAGGCTGGTAAGCCTGTACAAGGCAGCTCCTTTGAACCTAAGCTCCCGTGTATCTAACCCCACCTAATATCGCTGTCCATGAATTCATCTAATCTATTTTTGAATGTGACAGTTGTATTGGCACTCACCACATGACTGCTAAGTCTATTCCACTCATCCACCACTCTGTTAGTAAACCAATTTTTGCCTATGTCTCTGTTGAATCTGAATTTATCCAGTTTAAGCCCATTACTTCGTGCCCTACCCGGCTCCCTTACCAACAAAACATTATGAATATCCCCCTTATTAAGGCCCTTCATCCATTTATAAACCTCGATCATGTCTCCACGCACCCTTCGCCTTGCTAGAGAATGCAAGTTTAAATGTTTGAGTCTTTCCTCGTATGGCAAGTTTCTCAACCCCTGAATCATCTTAGTCATCCTCCACTGCACCGATTCTAACATTTTGATATATAGTAAGGTGACCAGAACTGAACCGCATAGTCAAGATGAGGTCTAACTAATGCTAAATATAGTTTGAAGAAGACTTGAGGAATAGTGTCAAGATAACCTAGAAGAGAGGAGAGAGAAGTAAGGAGAGAAGAGATAGAAAACTCAAATGAACACTACATGGAAAGCTTTGTGATGAAAAAAAGAGGAGACATTAGAAACATCAAAACCACAGCGATAGGAAGGGAGAGCCTTGTTTTGAGACCATTTTAAGGAGAAGAGAGATTAGAAGAGAGAAACTAAGATCGAATAAAGAGATAAAGACCCCAAAGGAAGTTACGTGAAGAGAAAAGTGTAGAGACAGTCGACACACTAACATAATGAAGAGAAAATTATAGGTAGTGTCGGGACCCCACATAGAGGAGAGGAGAAGAGAAGGAAGAGTGCATATAGACAGAGATAAATACTAGGTAAATAAACAAATAGACCGTATGTTTGGTGAAAAGAAATGTTATGGAAAATAAAAGAGAAAAGAAGAGAAAAGTCACTAAAAGAGAAGAGAATGCTGAGACTCTGAAAAAAAGTTAAACGAGGAATATAAAAGAGAAAAGAAGAGAAATGAGACTGCTAAACACAAGATAAGTTTGGTGAAGAGAACAAAGAAGAGAAAGTACAGACACACACACACCAACACAATGAAGTAAAGAGAAAATTAAGACCATTTAGAAGAGAAAAGAGTGTAGGCATATGAAAGGAAGAGAAAGTTGGTCGCAGAAGAGAAAAAAAAAAGTGTTGAGTGGGTCTTTCCTAGTGAGGTTAAAAGAGAAAAAAAAATGAAGAGAAAATCGCAAAGAGGGAAGATAAAAAAAGGTTGAAGAGAAAATTGCTGAAAGAGTAGAAGAGAAAGTTTGTCATGACAACTAAAAGGAGAGGCGAGAGAGAAGAGAAATGTGGTTAATATAGGAATAGAACTGAAAGGAGAGCGTGGCAGAGAAGTGAATGAATGGAGAAATAAGAAGAGAAACTGAAACAAAGCCGACATAGAAGAGAAAAACGATTAGAGAAAACACAGAAAGAAGAGAAATACAAAAAGAAAGAAGATAAATCAAATAAATAAAAGAAAAAAAGAGATAACATAATAAGGAAGAGAGAAAAAGAGAAAAATAAGAAGAGAAAAAAGAACCCAAAACAACATAGAAGAGAAAAAAGACTTGAGAAAAACGCAGACAGAAGATAAATACAAAAAAGAAAGAAGATAAATCAAATAAATAAAAGAAAAGAAGAGATAAAATAATAAGAAAAAAAAGATAAATAATAATCCCAACCGACGTAGAAGGGAAAAAGGGAATAAAAAAGACTAAAAGAAGAGAAATACAAAAAAAGAAAGAAGAGAAAGTAGACAAAAAAAAAAAAAAAAAAACAGAAATAGAACAGGCGTAGAAAAGACCAGGCAGTGTGGAGAGGAGAAGAAGAAGAGAAAGGTGATGGGGTGAAGAGAAGGAAGAAGGAAGAGGAGGAGGAGGAAGAGAGTGTGAAGAGAAAGGAAGGGAAGGGCAGGAAGATGGCGCCCCTTTCTCCTCTACGTCAGCTGGTGTTTCTCTTCATCTTCTGCTGTCTCGTGGCTCCGACCTCGCCCAAACAAGGTTAGCTCTCTTCTTTCTCTTCTTCTTATTTCTCGTCATTTCTCTTCTCCTTTTTCTTCTTCTTTATCTTCTTTTTCTTACTTTCTTCTTCTTCTTCTTTTTCTTCTTCTTTTTCTTCTTTTTCTTCTTCTTCCTCCCCTTCTTCTTCTTCTCCTTCATTTTCTTCATCTTGTTTTTTTTTCTTTTTCTTCTTCTTTTCTGCTTCTTCCTCCAACACCTCCTCCTCCTCCTCCTCCTCCTCCTCCTCCTTCTCCTCCTTAAAAGGTTGCATGGAATGTGCATTACAGATGTATGTGCGTGTGTGTGTGTGTGTGTGTGTGTGTGTGTGTGTGTGTGTGTGTGTGTGTGTGTGTGTGTGTGTGTGTGAAGATAGCTAGTATTGTGATTGTTCTTATTTTTTGTTTGTTTTTTTGATGAAGAGAAAGACGGAGGAAGGGAGAGAAGGAGGGAAAAGAGAGAGAGAGAGAGAGATGGAGGAAGGGAAGAAGTAGATAACGTAATGAATAAGGAGGAAGAAGAAGAGAAGGAAGAGGAGGAGGAGGAGGAAAAAATGAGGAAGAGAGAGGGAGGAAAGGAAGGAATAGATAACGTCGTGAGTGGGAAGTAAACTATATGAGGAAGAAGGAGGAAGAAGGAGAAGGAGGAAGAAGAAGAAGAAGGAGGCGGAGAAGAAAAGCAAAACATGAATGATTAGACAACGAACCGCTTAAGTGACTTTACTCTTCGGGCGCGGTGGTCGAATGGTCAGGGCGGTGGTCGAGTAGTCAGGATGGTGGTCGAGTGGTCAGGGCGGTGGTCGAGTGATCAGGGCGGTGGTCGAGTGGTCAGGGCGGTGGTGAAGTGGTCAGGGCGGTGGTCGAGTGGTCAGGGCGGTGGTCGAGTGGTCAGGGTGGTGGTCGAGTGGTCAGGGCGGTGGTCGAGTGGTCAGGGCGGTGGTCGAGTGGTCAGGGCGGTGGTGAGGTGGTCAGGGCGGTGGTCGATTGGTCAGGGCGGTGGTCGAGTGGTCAGGGCTTTGGTCGAGTGGTCAGGGCGTTGGTCGAGTGGTCAGGGCGGTGGTGGAGTGGTCAGGGCGGTGGTCGAGTAGTCAGGGCAGTGGTCGAGTGGTCAGGGCTTTGGTCGAGTGGTCAGGGCGTTGGTCGAGTGGTCAGGGCGGTGGCGGAGTGGTCAGGGCGGTGGTCGAGTGGTCAGGGCGGTGGTCGAGTGGTCAAGGGGGTGGTGGAGTGGTCAGGGCGGTTTTTATAGTAGGATATCAATGTATTATTGTTATTTAATATCACCACGAATTAGGCATACAATTGTCAATGGAAAAACCCACGACAGATAGATCACGCCGCCTTATAGGAATGTCGTCCGTCAGTGTTTACCGTCTCAGTTTTGTATACTTCGCACTCCGATGGTGCGTGGAGGTCACCTTGACATACGTGACCAATTGTAACAATTATTTTCCAACCTGTAACTCGCCACTCCTTCACGAGAGTCCGACTGACACACAACGACAGTCGCTCTCGCTCCGTCGCTTCTTGTACATAAAGGCTACGGATATAATTCGCCTTAAGGAGGCTGAAGTCTTAATCAACGCCCTTTAAACGCCCCCCGACAAGCCCGTTACATTTGGTTGGCAGCGGTCACCCCGCGCCTGTGCCTTCGCTACCTCGTTCTCCTCCAAGCCACGAGAACTCACCAACAAACTCCGGGGACAGGCGTACAAGGGAAGAAGGAGTCAACGCACCTGCCGTCCGCGGCAACGCACCTGCCGTCCGCGGCAACGCACCAGCCGTCCGCGGCATCTCACAAGGCGCCAGCTACGTGCAACTCACAAGGCGCCAGCTACAAGCATCTCACAAGGCGCCAGCTACGTGCAACTCACAAGGCGCCAGCTACGTGCAACTCACAAGGCGCCAGCTACGTGCAACTCACAAGGCGCCAGCTACGTGCAACTCACAAGGCGCCAGCTACGTGCAACTCACAAGGCGCCAGCTACGTGCAACTCACAAGGCGCCAGCTACGTGCAACTCACAAGGCGCCAGCTACGTGCAACTCACAAGGCGCCAGCTGCAAGCACCTCACTAGGCGCCAGCTACAAGCACCTCACCAGGCGCCGGCTACAAGCAACTCTACAGGCGTCCAGCCTACAAGCCTCGAGCACACCAGCTACAAGCAACTCTACAGGCGTCCAGCCTACAAGCCTCGAGCACACCAGCTACAAGCAACTCTACAGGCGTCCAGCCTACAAGCCTCGAGCACACCAGCTACCAGCAACTCTACAGGCGTCCAGCCTGCAAGCCTCGAGCACACCAGCTACAAGCAACTCTACAGGCGTCAAGCCTACAAGCCCCGAGCACACCAGCTACAAGCAACTCTACAGGCGTCCAGCCTACAAGCCTCGAGCACACCAGCTTCAAGCAACTCTACAGGCGTCAAGCCTACAAGCCCCGACCACACCCACAGGCCTACGCAGCCGAAAGCGAGGGCCACAATCTACAAGCCGCTCCCCCGCTTCAAGCCAGCACTGCTACGAACCCTGCAAGCCACTCCACGATACGGCAGAAGTATTCACACAAGCAACGAGGAGGCACGCCCCGCTGACCTTGGGACACCCCGCACAACGTTGCCAGATTGTCGTACTCAGCCTCTTATAATTCCCGACTTCCGACCCAAAAACTGTCTCCTGTGCCCCAATAACGAGATTCATTTATATTTATCCTTAAAATAGTTAATTCCGGATGTTTCTTGACAATAGTTAGGCGTTAGAAACCGGTAAATGTTATGCTCTAAGTACGATAATCTGGCAACGGTGACCCCGCATGTCCCTCGCTCCACAGCTGGCGGCACCACCGCCGCTGCCGGGAGCATCGGCCCAAACCTCTTCCGGCAAATAGTCAGCAAGGGTACCCGCGGCCATCTCCCGGTGACTGCAAGCTGTTCCCACTACCGTTTCTTGCAAGGCGTCTTCTCAAGAGGTTACACACCCAAGTCGTCTTATCTGCCACCGCCGCCCATCTCTTACTATAACAAGGACGACGCGGCCATCATTCGTCTGGCGGCAGTGTACCGGCTCCCATCCGCGCACTCGCGGCCGCTCAAATTGCGGGGTCAGCAGTTTTTCAACCTCCATTGCGAGTCCTCCGATGTCAGCCCATCCCTCACCTCTCACCGCCGCTGTTGCCGCGGCCGAGGTTTCCTGACGCGCCTACAACGACTGCACGTACCCCAGGGCATCACAAGCCGTCGCCCTCTCCTCTACAGCAGCTGATTAATCTTGGTATTTGTTGATATTCCCTTCTTGTCCAAATATGCCGACTCGGCTTATTCTCATTATTGTTCCTAACACTGCTAATCAGTCATAATTGTGAGAGTAACGTTCATTCGCATCCGATATTGATTCTTTCTTATTGTTTGCTAGCGAGTCTATTGAGTATAGTGTGAGTTCCCTGATCAAAGTTAATCTTCTTCAGTGTGCCCTGCCTCCGTTTTCTTTTCACCGCTCGAGAGAAAACGTGAGCTTCAATGGTATACTCACTTAACATACCACTTTGTTTATATAGTTATTCTTTCAAAATACCCATATCATTAGGGCATTCCTTTATAACCTTAACTTCTATTACGTCTAAACAGGCACCTTGCTAGCCATTCTTTCTTGCCTTTTTAGGGTTTCAACGCAAACTATTCATTCATACACGTTCCGTTTATTTGTTCATATTTGCAGCTATCAACATACGCTCCTATTTTGTAAATGATTTACGCCATAGTATGAACAAAGACACTCTCGCTAAACTCGGCGACACCTTTAAACAGTTGGCTCGTCCTTCAAGTGAGGAGGGACCGGAACACGATACCACAACCGGTGAATTTACTAAGGTAATCTTATGTTCAGGCACTCATTATTTCTCAATTACAGGCCGCAGAATTCGTTCACCCCCGGGTTCGTCTGCATACTTACAACCCACTCAAGGTTCAAGGACACCCTCAGTAGCATCCCCTCGCACCAGCCGCAGTATTACAGGCTCAAAGTAAGGTCTCTCTCACCTGTAGTTTTTGCAAGCAATCAGGACATTCTGAACATTCTTGTTTCGCGAAACGTAGGGATTCAACACATTCAAGACAGGGCTCAGATAGGAGGACAGGAGGTTACAGGGGCGGGCATCATTCATCACACAGGAACCCTAGGCCAAACCATCAGCGGAAGGCTGCCTTTTGCCATATCCACGGGAATTGTTTTCATGATTCAGACAGTTGTTCTGCAATACAAAAGGCCAAGGAGGAACAGAAGTACAAGTCCTCAGCGGACAGTAAACCACACTCCTCTTCTCAGAATAAAAAGACATGACTTCGTGACAGCCCCGAGGCGTACATCCAAGTGTCCCTTAAGGAAAATACTAATTGGGAGCAACTTGACTCCGTCATTGCCGCCTTGGGACGGACAAGCATAATTGCCCTCCCTTGCAAGGTGGGCAAAATTTCACTCACCTTAGCGGTTGACACAGGTGCCACAGTCAATGTCATATCCGACTCCGCTTACAGGTCACTGACACGACAAGCGAGTGGGGAAAATTTGGCCGCTCCAAGAGAACGACCTGAATGTGGTAGGCGTGACGGGCACCACTTTGGGAATCCTTGGGCGAGTACCACTAGCAGTCAGCTTACATGAAAAAGTATGTCCCTTTCGAGATTTCTTTTATGTCTCTAGCAGGTTTGCTTTACCTGTGGATGGGATCTTAGGATTAAACGCCATGAAAGGCCTGCAGATAACCATAAACCCTGAAAACAACGCGATCGTGTATCAAGGCCGACGCATACAGGGGATGGTAAATCCATCGCCTCTGTCAACTGTAATCTCACCCTCAGAGGTGGAAAATGACCGACCCACCACAGACTCAGGGACTGCCACCGCCCAAGTGTCACCTCTTACGGTCAAACCACACGAAACCATTGCAGACTTGTGGCGGACAGTAACGGCAGTCGTAGAAGGTCCTCATATAGTTCCGGATCGTGCTGCAAAACTGGTTAAAATCCGTTTGCCTAACGCCCCTCCGACGGGCAGTAATGTGTGTATCAACGGAGCTCCTCACATACACCGCGTGACGGTGGAGGTAACTCTTGCGACAATCAAGGAAGGCGGTTTTGCAGAGGCATTGGTAATAAACACGTCTGGATCCCCTGTATCCTTAAAACACGGTGTTCGATTATGCCAGTGTCTAGTGTATGGGATAAATGTCGCCCCGGAACCAGCTGAATACCCTTCAGCCCAAGTCTCAGGCATAACCTCGGCGTGTCAGGCTTCTCCCGAACAAGACACAGCTAATTTAGAGGCATTCCTAAAAGTTGCACACTATTCCGAAATTAAGCCAACCTTAGTCCAGCTACTGGAACATTACAGGGGGGGCGCTTGCTCTACCAGGCGAGCCGCTTGGAGTTACGCAGTGTGCTGAACACCACATTAAGTTAAAACCCAATACCAATCCTGTATATATCAATGCGTACAAGCTCCCCCACAGTCAGAGGGAGGTGGTGCAACAACTTATCTCTGAAATGTTAGAACAAGGTGTCATCAAAGAATCGAATTCCCCGTGGAATTCACCCTTGTTTCTGGTTCCAAAGAAAGACGGTTCTTATCGCCCTGTGATTGATTTCCGGCGTGTGAACACCGCGACCGTGGACGATCATTTTCCGCTTCCCGTTCTTATAGATCTTCTGATGTGTCTCGGTAGAGGAAATAAAGTCTTTACGAGTCTTGATCTGGTCAGTGGCTACTGGAAACTGCCCATGGCCCCCGAGTCACGTGAAATAACGGCTTTCAGCACGCCTCATGGCCACTATGAGTGGACGAGGATGCCGTTCGGGCTCAAAGGAGCTCCCTTGACCTTCAAAAGGACAATGAACAGTATTTTTGGTGACTTGCTGGGCAACTCTGTCTATGTGTATTTAGACGACATCATCATAGCAAGTAAAGACGTGCATGCACACATGGAAACACTAAAAGCGGTCCTACACAGACTTCAAGAGGTCGGATTAAAGCTCAAAATCACCAAATGTGAATTTTTAAAGCCTCGGATCAAGTTCTTGGGGCATGTCGTGGACGAATTCGGCATCCACACAGTGGACGACAAAATAAAGGCTATTGCCGAGTTCCCTCAGCCAACGTCTGCGGACAAGGTACGGTCTTTCATGGGTGTCGCAGGTTATTACAGACCTTTCATTAAGGACTTCGCAGCACGCGCGAGTCCCCTAACCCATCTTTTAAAGAAAGACGTACCATTTCAGTGGCTCCCAGCTCAACAAACGAGTTTTGAGGATTTAAAGAAAGCGCTTACACAGGCTCCGGTCCTTGTCCTTCCGGATTTCAAGGACCCCTTTCAGCTTTGTACCGACGCTTCGGCTAGTGGAGTAGGAGCCGCGCTGATGCAAACAGATAAGTCCGGCAAAAAACATGTAATAGCGTTCGCCAGTCGAGTACTAACAGCTCCGGAAAATAACTATTCTGTTACCCACCTAGAGGCTCTTGCCATTGTGTGGGCTCTGAAGCATTTTCGTGACATAGTGATGGGGTACATAATTGTGGTGTATACGGACCACGCGGCCATAACTGATCTTTTCAAGGGAAAAAACCTACACGGTCGTCTGGCAAGATGGTTCTTAACGATCCAAGCATACAATTCGGAGATAAAATACATCACCGGGAAAACAAATGTGGTAGCAGATGCCTTATCTCGGAATATTCCGATAGGCGCGATTACCACCCCAGAGGTCATCCACAACTTCACTTCACCTGAGCTACACACTGCTCAGCGAGACCATCCTGTGTGGAAGAGGTTAATTTACGCCCTCGAGTCGGGAGACGAATCAAACCTTCCTGAATTGTCAGTTCCCTTTTCACAATTCTTCCTATCAGAGGACAACCTCCTTTGTAGGTCATGGCCAACCAAACCGGTACCAATAGACCAACTAGTCATCCCAGACAAATACGTCCCCGTGACGCTTAAGCTGGTCCATAACACACCCATTGCGGGTCACCCAGGAAGAGACAAGACGCTATCTGTCACCAGACGAAAATTCTACTGGCCCACATTACGGGTTGATGTAGAAAAACATGTCGCACATTGCGTCGTTTTTCCTAAGCACAAGGGGTCCGTCAAAGGGCCAGCACCTATGTTGCAATACCCAGTACCAGAGGAGCCATGGGATGTTGTTAATATAGACTTATTACAGCTCCCCCAGAGCCAACATGGCTCGCGCTACTTATTGGTGTGCGTCGAGCAGTTCTCTAGGTTTCTAGTTCTAGCGCCTCTCAAGGACAAGACAGCCACACGCGTGGCCCATGCCCTCGTGACTCACGTGTTGTGTCCACATTCGTCTCCTCGAATTCTTTTGAGTGACAATGGCACCGAGTTTAGGAACTCAGTATTGAGCGAAATATGCGCTCAGTTTAACATCACGCAATCCTTCATCACAGCTTACCACCCGGCTGCTAATGGGTTGGCGGAGAGGGCTAATAGGAAAATCTTACAGGTCCTCAGGCCTATCGTGAACGATCTCCACGATAACTGGGAGGATTGGCTATCGCATATAGCCGCTTCCATAAATACGTCGGTAAACGACTCTACGGGGAAGTCTCCCTACTACATCTTGTATGGGGTGGAGAAACGTCTTCCGTACGACTTCCTAACAATCCCACAACAACCTCTCTACAACATTGATAGGTACGCACAACAGCAGATGCATATATTTTCCAAGATACACTCAGAAGTTAGGTGTACGTTAAAAGCTACGAAGGTTGAAATGATGTCAAAACAACACAAACAGTGGGTCCTTACCGAGTTGTTCGGAATGTCAGGGGCAATCGGTTCGAGGTTCTCGAGTCAAATAGTGGTGTCAGTCTAGAAGTTCACAGTGATCGTCTGAAAGTAATTCCCTCACCTTTGGACCTTGATATTGGTACTTCCCCCTCAGAGTCAAATGTTCAACAAGATAATCCCAACACCCATAGCTATGACTTGAGACCACGGGTTTAAATACTTCATTCCCACCACTTTCAGATCATGACGTTGCGTTTTCTGATCATCTTGTTGTCCCTCGGCTCCCAGCTTGCAACAACACCCATCCACCTGAAGCCTGGTGCCCTCACGGCACACATAGGAGAGGTCTTCCTCATAGAAGATGTGCTCCTCGTAAAATATCCATATACTTCCTTGACCAACACCACGGACACAATCAGGATAGTCTCAGAAAAAACTACTCGGCATGGCAGACGCCATACGGGCTACCAAGACTAGGGAATCAAAGGCACCTTCTAGTACCAACTCTCTGAATCTTTTTCAACTACTGGAGGATAGGATTCTGTTCTTACGGGGAAAAGTTGATGAGGTAAACATGGATTATAGTTTTCACTCAGTTCACTCTCGGGTAAAGAGGGGTTGCTCAACATCGTGGGGTCCGCCTCAAAGTTCCTTTTCGGTACGGCTACCGACGAGGACGTTCGCGATTTGCGGGACCACTACGCTCATGTACTTTCCTTTGCTGCTCGAAATCGCAGGGTGATCAACGCCAATTGTAGAAAATTTGCGCAATTGCATACTAACATTGAGGAACTGCTAGAGCAGACAAATAAGATGGTAGAGGTTATCAACATAGTTGTCAAACAGATCGACCAGGTGAATCAGTTTCTCCTCCTAGATCAGGCCTTGCATGTATTGGAAAACGTCATTAACTCCGTCGCAACGGCTAATCAGCAGGTTATTAGCAACATGGTTGATGGAGCGCACGGTAGAGTCACACCTGCCTTGTTCCCTCTACACGAATTGAGAACGACTGTCCAGATCGGGTATCAAAATTATAGCCTAACACCCTTATTCACCCCGGACACGAGTCAATATTTTTACCCCTTGATTGAGTCCAGCCTCACCCCTGATGCCATAATCATTCATGTTCCATTTCAGACGGCGGACGTGTTTGAGGCACACGAAATTGTCCCGTTCCCTTTTACAGCAAAGGACAGTGTGTTAGCCCTGGACACATCCCCGTCTCTTGTTCTAATCGCGAAAGGTTTCGCTCTGTATTCAACGGGTAGCTACTCACTCTTGCAGTATTGCAAGGAGACGGTCTTCGGGCGATTCTACTGCTCTGCGTCTCTCTTTGCCTTCCTACCAGTTCGGGGAAGGGTATGCGAGATCGCCCTCACCCGCGTGAACGCGTCTGACGCTCTTTCCCTGTGCCCCTACAAGCAGCTAACACCAACGCCTGTTTTCCATAAGAACTTTCAGGGTCTGCATTATTTTTATTTCCCTCAATCATTCTATGTATCGGTCATCTGCCCGGAGGGTACCACTTATCAACGGGTTACTGGTCACTATGCCATAGCGGAAGCATGCTATATCCGCTCCACTAACATAACAACGTACCCGTCCCGGATCCGTCTGGTTTTCACGGCCAATATTTCCCATCGAGTGTTTCCTCTACGGTCTCTCGATGACATTCATTTCTCCAGCATCTCGTATGTGACTAATTCCTTTAATTCATTGTCTTTCGCAAACAAAACAGAGTTTGCGGAAACACTGGAGGAAACGCTGCCTGATTATTTGCATCTCCCCTACCTGTACCCTGGATTTTTGGTACCAATGTTTCTGATGTTCGTCAGTCTCGTCGTCATGTGCTACCTTATTAGGAGAAACTCTGTCCTGCACGATTATTTGGTTGTGCAGACACGGCGACTGGATGCAGGGAGGCCACTGGCAAGGTAGTTTTTCCTTTTCTCAGACAAGTCAGGAGACAGAAACCTGGCTGCTCCTCTACTTAACGTTGTACTATGTTTCACTATTGTATTTTTTTTTAGGAGCTAGATCAACGTTTCATTGTCTGTAACTATGCCAGTTGATAGCTTCTTATACATGTGTCCTTATATTTATCTTTTGAGAGGTTTCTTATGTTTCATGTCACACACGTTGTGGTTTCCCTCTCACTATTTATATTATAACTCCACATCTGTTCTTACATAGCCAGTGTTTTAATGTAATTGTATCATAGGCAGTCTGCTTGACAAACTCCCACTGTATGTTCATGGTAACTAGACTGCTATTTAGATTTTTGTATATCGCGAGGTCGCGATCACTGGTAGGTGACCGAGCAGTGTTATAGTAGATATCAATGTATTATTATTATTTAATATCACCACGAATTAGGCATACAATTGTCAATGGAAAAACCCACGACAGATAGATCACACCACCTTATAGGAATGTCGTCCGTCAGTGTTTACCGTCTCAGTTTTGCATACTTCGCACTCCGATGGTGCGTGGAGGTCACCTTGACATACGTGACCAATTGTAACAATTATTTTCCAACCTGTAACTCGCCACTTCTTCACGAGAGTCCGACTGACACACAACGACAGTCGCTCGCGCTCCGTCGCTTCTTGTACATAAAGGCTACGAATATAATTCGCCTTAAGGAAGCTGAAGTCTTAATCAACACCCTTTAAACGCCCCCCGACAAGCCCGTTACACGGTGGTCGAGTGGTCAGAGCGGTGGTCGAGTGGCCAGGGCGACGTTGGAGTGGTCAGGGTGGTGGTCGAGTGGTCAGTTCGGTGGTGGAGTGGTCAGGGTGGTGGTCGAGTGGTCAGGGTGGTGGTCGAGTGGTTAGGGCGGTGGTCAAGTGGTCAGGGCTTTGGTCGAGTGGTCAGGGCGGTGGTCGAGTGGTCAGGGCGGTGGTCGAGTGGTCAGGGCGGTGGTCGAGTGGTCAGGGCGGTGGTCGAGTGGTCAGGGCGGTGGTCGAGTGGTCAGGGCGGTGGTCGAGTGGTCAGGGCGGTGGTCGAGTGGTCAGGGCGGTGGTTAATTGGTCAGGGCGGTGGTCGAGTGGTCAGGGCAGTGGTCGAGTGGTCAGGGCGGTGGTCAGTGGTCAGGGCGGTGGTGGAGTGGTTAGGGCGGTGGTGAAGTGGTCAGGGCGGTGGTCAGTGGTCAGGGCGGTGGTCGAGTGGTCAGGGCGGTGGTCTAGTGGTCAGGGCGGTGGTCGAGTGGTCAGGGCGGTGGTCGAGTGGTCAGGGCGGTGGTTAATTGGTCAGGGCGGTGGTCGAGTGGTCAGGGCAGTGGTCGAGTGGTCAGGGCGGTGGTCGAGTGGTCAGGGCGGTGGTGGAGTGGTCAGGGCGGTGGTGAAGTGGTCAGGGCGGTGGTCGAGTGGTCAGGGCGGTGGTCGAGTGGTCAGGGCGGTGGTCGAGTGGTCAGGGCGGTGGTGGAGTGGTCAGGCCGGTGTCCGAGTGGTCAGGGCGATGGTCGAGTGGTCAGGGCGGTGGTCGAGTGGTCAGGGCGGTGGTCGAGTGGTCAGGGCGGTGGTGGAGTGGTCAGGGCGGTGGTGGAGTGGTCAGGGCGGTGGTGGAGTGGTCAGGGCGGTGGTGGAGTGGTCAGGGCGGTGGTCGAGTGGTCAGGGCGGTGGTCGAGTGGTCAGGGCGGTGGCCGAGTGGTCAGGGCGGTGGTCGAGTGGTCAGGGCGGTGGTGGAGTGGTCAGGGCGGTGGTCGAGTGGTCAGGGCGGTGGCCGAGTGGTCAGGGCGGTGGCCGAGTGGTCAGGGCGGTGGTCGAGTGGTCAGGGCGGTGGTGGAGTGGTCAGGGCGGTGGTCGAGTGGTCAGGGCGGTGGTCGAGTGGTCAGGGCGGTGGTCGAGTGGTCAGGGCGGTGGCCGAGTGGTCAGGGCGGTGGTGGAGTGGTCAGGGCGGTGGTCGAGTGGTCAGGACGGTGGTCGAGTGGTCAGGGCGGTGGTGGAGTGGTCAGGGCGGTGGTGGAGTGGTCAGGGCGGTGGTGGAGTGGTCAGGGCGGTGGTGGAGTGGTCAGGGCGGTGGCCGAGTGGTCAGGGCGGTGGCCGAGTGGTCAGGGCGGTGGCCGAGTGGTCAGGGCGGTGGCCGAGTGGTCAGGGCGGTGGTCGAGTGGTCAGGGCGGTGGTGGAGTGGTCAGGGCGGTGGTCGAGTGGTCAGGGCGGTGGTCGAGTGGTCAGGGCGGTGGTCGAGTGGTCAGGGCGGTGGCCGAGTGGTCAGGGCGGTGGTGGAGTGGTCAGGGCGGTGGTCGAGTGGTCAGTGCAGAGAAAAAGTGTTTTAAGCAGAAGCACATGAGGTTCAAGGTTAAATTGTACCTATCCCTATGTTAGTCTACACCCTCGGTTATTACGGCTCCAATTAAATTAAGAAGACTGACTGCCTTGCATCAACTCAGCAATAAAAGAAAATAGTGGGTTAGAGTGAGAAGTATTACGCAAGGACTCCCCTTCTCGCATGAAAAAGATGCAGGCAAAAGCTTAGGAACCAAACATAAATTAATAGATGCGAAGATGCAGGTTATAGTCGTGTAGTGGAAAGATACGCAAAGCAGCCTCAGGCTTTGGTCTTTGGAGACGATCACTATGCACCATTCTGTGCAAAAAAAAAAAAGATCGTAAAGCTCAAATTTCCAGCCAACCTATTTATCTGACTATTTCTGCATAAACCACGGGTAAAAGAACACACCAAGGAATTTTTGATTACCGCTGGTGACACCCAAAAAGGTTTAGGTCAGAGGGTCGCGAAGGCCCCCTTCCCCGACGAACGTGTCGACGGCAAACGAAGCTTCAAAAAGGACCCAAAATTACTATAAATGCCATAAAAGTTGGCTGATAAAACCGTGTAGGTTGCCAGTGGGGCTGTAGTCAAGGGATACTGCACTCCTTCGAAGAGGAACTTTGAGGACAATCATGTACACAAGGAACTCTAGTAATAACCTAGCATTAGCTGCAGAAATGGTTTCTCCATCTGTCCAGTTTCCCTGTTTAAAACACGAGATCAAATCAGTAGATAGCCTATAGGCGTCCACTGGCCTGTTAAAAAGGCCACTCGTTTGCACAGTGTCCACAGCAAAATTTATACCCTTTACGAGGCTGTGTGGTGGTTGAGTGGTCAGGGCGGTGGTGGAGTGGTTAGTGCGGTGGTCGAGTGGTCAGGGAGGTGGTCGAGTGGTCAGGGCGGTGGTGGAGTGGTCAGGGCGGTGGACGAGTGGTCAGGGCGGTGGTCGAGTGGTCAGGGCAGTGTTCGAGTGGTCAGGGCGGTGGTGGAGTGGTCAGGGCGGTGGTCGAGTGGTCAGGGCGGTGGTCGAGTGGTCAGGGCGGTGGCCGAGTGGTCAGAGCGATGGTCGAGTGGTCAGGATTCGTTTCTGGTGAGCCCGGGGACCTAGGTTCGAACCCCAGAGAAACACGCCGATTTTTCAGACCATCGCGGAGTCTCTGAAAGCTACCCACATGCTGCCCAGGTTTTCAGCCAACCCTAATTTAAGCGACTTCGTTAAAGAGAGCAACGGGGGGCAGCATGGGCCAGGCAAGGGTCGCACATCACGGCAGACACTATAAAAAAATTCGCCCGCCTCACTAACTACAGGCACCACATAAGAAAAGTGACCTATTTGTTACTCTTTCGTTTAGTGATGTACTCTATTAGTTTCTCTATTCGGCAAGTTAATTAAAAGAGATTAAAAGAGAAAAAAAATATGCAGAAGAGAAAGGCGTAGATAAAGAAGATGAGAAAGGTAGACGAGTGCTGAAAGAGTAGAAGAGAAAGTTTGTCATGACCACTAAAAGGAGAGGCGAGAGAGGAGAGAGAAGAGAAATAAGGTTAGAGAAGGAAGATAAAAAAAAGGTAGAAGAGAAAGTGCTGAAAGAGTAGAAGAGAAAGTCTGTCATGACCACTAAAAGGAGAGGCGAGAGAGGAGAGAGAAGAAAAATAAGGTTAGAGAAGGAAGATAAAAAAAAAGGTAGAAGAGAAAGTGCTGAAAGAGTAGAAGAGAAAGTATCATGACCACTAAAAGAAGAGAGAGACGAGAGAGAAGAGAAATAACCGTAGAGAAATAAGGCTACAGAAATAAAGACAAGAAAGGTAGAAGAGAAAGTACTGAAAGAGTAGAAGAGAAGTTTTGTCATGACCACTAGAAGGAGAGGCGAGAGAGAAGAGAAATAACCGTAGAGATATAAGGTTTAAGAAAGAAGATAAGAAAGGTAGAAGAGAGAAGTGCTGAAAGAGTAGAGGAGAAACTTTGTCATGACCAATAAAAGGAAAGGAGAGAGAAGAGAAATAACCGTAGATAAATAAGTTTAGAGAAAGAATATAAAAAAGGTAGGAGAGAAAAGTGCTGAGAGGAGAAGATAAAGTTTGTCATGACCACTAAAAGAAGAGACTAGAGAAGAGAAATGTGGTTAGAAGAGCTTGGTAGAGAGGTAGAAGAAAAGTTAATGAATAGAGAAATAAGGAAACACATAACCGAATCGACGTAGAAGAGAAAGAGAGACTATAAAAACACAAAAAAGAAGAGAAATGCAAAAATAAAGAAAAGAAAAATCGAATAAAAAAAAAAAGATACCTGTAACTGTGACCGGTGAAGGAGAATAAGGAAGGAAAGAAAGGGGAGGGAGGAGGAAGGAAAGAAGAAAGGAAGGAAGGAAGGAAGGAAGTGCAGGGAGGGAAAGGACATGAAGGAAGGGGGGAAAGGAAGGAAGAAAGGATGAAGGAAGGAAGGATGGAGAGGAGATGGAAAGGAAAGAAGGGAAAACGAAGAGGAGAAAATTAATGCAAATTTTATAAGGAGTTGGGTCATATGCGCACTGACATATGTATGGGGAGGTTGTTCCAGTGACGGATGAAAACCAAAACATTATCAGATTCATGAGAGTAACGATGAATACAATTTTATAAGGAGTTGGTCATATTAGCACTAACATATGTAGGGGGAGGTTGTTCCAGTGACGGAGGAAAAGCAAAACATAATCAGAGTCAAGAGAGTAACGAGCAATGCAATTTTGAAAGGCGTTGGTCACATTAGCACTAACATATGTAGGGGGGAGGTTATTCCAGTGACGGATGAAAAGCAAAACATAATCAAATTCAAGAAAGTAAAGATCAATGCAATTTTAAAAGGAGTTGGGTCATATGTGCACTAACATTATGCAGGGGGAGGTTGTTCCAGTGACGGATGAAAAGCAAAAAATTATCAGATTCAAGAAAGTAAGATCAATGCAGTTTTGGAAGGTGTTGGTCGTTTGCGCACTAACATATGTAGTTCCCCGCCCGGCCAGTGTATCGGGCTGTCATGGCGCCCGCTCACACCCTCCTAAATGGCAAGATAATTCTGGCCTCTGTCGGCTTGCACACGTCAATATTTACTGATGATTTTTCCCTCCCGCGGTGTGTGCTCCATCGGCTCTCACGCTGATGACTCTTCCCCAAACTTTATGAACGGTGTGTGAGGCTTAGTATAGCGTTCGATTTAGTTCTCTTCCCTTCACTTCCCTTACATTCCCTTCCCTTTCTTTTCCTTCCCTTCCCTTCCCTTCCCTTCCCTTTCTTTTCCTTCCCTTCCCTACCCTCCCCTTCCCTTCCCTTTCTTTTCCATGCCTTCCCTTCCCTTCCCTTCCCTTCCCTTCCATTCCCTTTCTTTTCCTTCCCTTCCCTACCCTCCCCTTCCCTTCCCTTTCTTTTCCATGGCTTCCTTCCTTCCTTCCTTCCTTCCTTCCTTCCCTTCGGTTTCTTTTCCTTCCCTTCCCTACCCTCCCCTTCCCTTCCCTTTCTTTTCCATGCCTTCCCTTCCCTTCCCTTCCCTTCCCTTCCCTTCCCTTCCATTCCCTTTCTTTTCCTTCCCTTCCCTACCCTCCCCTTCCCTTCCCTTTCTTTTCCATGCCTTCCCTTCGTTCCTTCCTTCCTTCTTTCCTTCCTTCCTTCCTTCCATTCCTTTCTTTCCTTCCCTTCCTCCTCCTCCCCCCTTTCTTTTCCATGCCTTCACTTCCTTCCCTTCCTTCCTTCCATTCCATTCCCTTTCTTTTCCTTCCCTTCCCTACCCTCCCCTTCCCTTCCCTTTCTTTTCCATGCCTTCCCTTCCCTTTCCTTCCCTTCCATTCCCTTTCTTTTCCTTCCCTTCCCGACCCTCCCCTTCCCTTCCTTTCCTTTCCATGCCTTCCCTTTCCTTCCCTTCCCTTCCCTTCCATTCCCTTTCTTTTCATTTCCTTTTCTTTCCTTTCTTTTCCTTCCCTTCCTTTCCCTTCCCTTCCCTTCCCTTCTTTTCCCTTATATTCCTTTCCTTTCTTTTCCATGCCTTCCTTCCTTCCTTTCTTCCCTTCCTTCCTTCCTTCCTTCCTGCCTTCCATCCTTCCTTCCTTTCTTCCTTCCTCCTTCCTCCTTCCCTCCTTCCTTCCTCCCTCCCTCCCTTTCCTTCCGTTTCTTTTCCTTCCCTCCCTTTTTTTCCATGCATTTCCTTACCTTCCCTTTCCTTCCCTTCTCTTCCCTTGCCTTCCTTTCCCTCCCCTTCCTTCCCTTTCTTTTCCATGTCTTTCCTTACCTTCCCTTCTCTCCCCTTCCCTCATCTTCCCTTCCCTTCCCTTTCATTTCGTTTCCATGCATTTCCTTCCCTTCCCTCCAATTCCTTCCCTTTATATTCCATGCCTTTCCTTACCTTTCCTTCCCTTCCCTTCCCTTCCTTTCCCTTCCCTTCCCTCCCCTTCCCTTCCCTTTCTTTTCCATGCCTTTCCTTTCCTTCCCTTCCCTTCCCTTCCTTTCCTTCCCCTTCCCTTCCCTTTCTTTTCCATGCCATTCATTACCTTCCCTTTCCTTTCCTTTCCTTTCCCTCCCTTCCCTTCCCTTCCCTTTCATTTCTTTTCCATGCCTTTCCTTACCTTCCCTTTCCATCCCTTCCCTTCCCTTCCCTTCCCTTCCTTTTCTTTTATTTTCCTTTCCTTTCTTTTCCTTCCATTACTTTCCCTTCCTTTCCCTCCCCTCCCCTCCCCACCAAACCCTTCCCTTCCCTTCCCTATCCTTCCCTCTCCCTCCTTCCCTTCCCTTCCCTTTCCTTCCTTCCTTCCTTCCCTCCCTCCTCCCCACCAATCCCTTTCCTTCCTTCCCTCCCCTTCCCTCGCCATCCTTCCCTTCCCTTCCCTTCCATCCCCACCCCACCCCACCCTTCCCTTCCTTTCCTTTCCCTTCCCTTCCCTTTCCTTCCTTTCCCTACCCTTCCCTTCCCTTCACACGGAAATATGGAAGTGAGCGAAACAGTTCGAACATTTTAACAAACAAATACAGCAACCATAGCCAAAAATTAACAAAAATATGTAATTAATAATCAACACTGTATCAACATTTTAGATAACAGGCGAACATTGAATATTACAATATCCACTCCGGCGGGCGGTTGGGACAAAGACAGTATTTGCGCTAAGGGAACAGATTCGGCCCCGTCATTCTGTTACGCCTCGCTGTAACACTTTCTCTATTACCCGCCCAGAGGGATTGGTCGCTAACGCATACATCGCTCAAACACAAGGCCTCCGGAACGAGATATAGTGTGAGTGCAGGAAAGGAGTTGGTGGACAGACACAGGCTTGTATTCCCAAACATATTGCGGCTCACACACACACACACACACACACACACACACACACACACACACACACACACACACACACACACACACACACACACACACACACAGACATACACACACACACACACATTTGGTATGGCTTTGGCAGAGGATGTTGTGTTACGTAGAATGGCCATGGGTACTGTTATGAGCATGGTGATAGTGTGACAAGGCTTTGGTAAAGGTTGTGTTAGTAGTATTTCCATGGGTAGTGTTATGAGCCTGGTGATAGTTTGACAAGTTTTTGGTAGAGGCTGTGTAAGTAGTATTGCCATGGGTAGTGTTATGAGCCTGGTGGCAGTTTGACAAGGCTTTGGTAGAGGTTGTGGTGTTAGAATGTCCATGGGAAGTGTTATGAGCATGGTGATAGTTTGACAAGGCTTTAGTAGAGGCTGTGTTAGTAGTATTGCCATGGGTAGTGTTATGAACCTGGTAGCAGTTTGACAAGGCTTTGGTAGAGGTTGTGGTGTTAGTATTTCCATGGGTCGTGTTATGAGCCTGGTGATAGTTTGACTAGGCTTTGGAAGAGGCTGTGTTAGTAGTTTTGCCATGGGTAGTGTTATGAGCCTGGTGT
>NW_026111525.1:172500-197500 GCF_024679095.1 Eriocheir sinensis
AAATAGTAATATTTTTCATTATATATATAATAGATATATAAACACGTTACAGAGCGATAAAATTATGTTCAGAAAAAAAAAATCCCTATGAAGTAATGAAGTAATGGAAGTAGTAGTAGTAGTAGTAGTAGTAGTATTTTTCATTATCATAAATATATATACGCGTTACATAGCGATAAAATTATGTTCAGAAAAAAAAAATCCCTATGAAGTAATGAAGTAATGGAAGTAGTAGTAGTAGTAGTAGTAGTAGTATTTTTCATTATCATAAATATATATACGCGTTACATAGCGATACAATTATGTTCAGAAAAAAAAATTCCCTATGAAGTTTTGTACACAAGATTAAAACGGTCATAAATCTTGCCAACTTGAAGATACCCATGGACATACTAACACAACCTCTACAAAGACCTTCACTAATGTGGGTGTGTGGAAGCCTTGTCAAACTATCACTAGGCTCATAAAACTACCCATGGACATATACAGCCTCTATGAAAGCCTTATCAAATGTGGTATATGTGGAATCCTTGTCAAACTATCACCAGGCTCATATAAGAGTCGTTCAGTTGACAGCCACAAAACATCCGAGGCCTGCGTCAGTCCTCGCGTCTCTGTGTTCACTCAATTCGGGGTCTCAAAATATCTCGTAGTAGTCGTAGTTGTAGTTCTTGTAGTAGTAGTGGAAGTTTTTCGGTGCTGTTTTGGTATGTTATCTACCTCGTTATTTTTGCCTACCTGGTACGCGTCTGTTTTGGAGTGTTATCTACCTTTCTAAATCAGCAACGTTTCACTCGTTTCACACACAGCTCAGTTCCCAAACTCACGTTTCACACTCGCGAAGATGACGTCACGATTGTGTCAATGCTGTGTCTGTCTCCGTCCGTCGACAAGTGCACAGTCCTACTCGTGAATTTTACGGCGACATAGTGCCGTGTTAGCCTAATGAGCTGTGCAATTACGCAATTAGCATGTAACTTTCACATTTCAGGCCCCATGTAGTGACTGTGGTGGAGACATGAAAGAAGTTAACAAGAGGAATATATTCGTTTTAATCTACTCTACTTGAACTATTCGGGTGTTTTTACTACAATATTTTTTTTTTATTTGACGAGCAAATTCGTTTTAAACTACGCTACTTGAAGGTAGATAACATACCAAAACAGAAAACACATGGTAGATAACATACCAAAACAGCACCAGTTTTACTTTGGACGTTCGGTCCATATGGGGAGGCGGTGGCTGAGTGGTTGGCGTGCTGGTCCCGTCTTCAGTCCGCACGCTACCACCTGGGATTTTCAGTCACCGCCAAGTGGCTTAAAACTACCTACATGCTGTCCTGAAGACCACCCATCAACCCGGACTCTAGAGGGACTGTCCAAGTGAATCATGAATGAGTTCCGGGGGGCAGCATGAGCCAGGCAAGATGGCGCCACTATAAACACTTGCCTGCGCCATGACGGGCTGGAACTGACCATCAGGACCCACCAAGAAAGCCTACCGGCGCTATAGGCTCGACAAAAGAACAAAACAATAAGAGTAATGATGAAAATAACTAAAAAGTGTGTGTGTGTGTGTGTGTGTGTGTGTGTGTGTGTGTGTGTGTGTGTGTGTGTGTGTGTTATTGCGGTGTTTGTTTGTTCGTATGTTTGTTTCCCTGCTGTTCATCCTCCCTTATGGAATTTTCTGTTTTGAGAGAGAGAGATCGCAAGTGGTCATATCCTAATGCGGTCATAAAGCACAGTGTTATGGCCACACACACACACACACACACACACACACACACACACACACACACACACACACACACACACACACACAGCCACGTTCAAGGTATAACAAAAAAGTATTATCGGTTTAGATACAGTAATGTCAATTCGTTCTATCATATTAAGAACGTTACGTTGCTTCAAATTTACCGGCTACGATGCACGGATTAATATATTTACTGTGGCCGCCATGACAGTTCTGGCTTGTGATATATGACATTTCGATTCAGACAGATATTCGAATCTATAAGTCCCTTGTGCTCCTTGTCTTACTGGGTGGCTTCGTGGTGCAGTGGTTACCACACTCGGCTCACAACCGAGAGAGCCCGGGTTCGATTCCCGGGCGGAGTGGAAAAATTTGGGCGGCTTTTCCGATACCCTACGCCCCTGTCCACCCAGCAGTGAATGGGTACCAGGTATTAATCGGGGGGTTGTGTCCCGTCTCCTGGGGTCTGTTCCCTTCTCCTATAATTCCTTTCCCTTCTGTCTCTCTCCGGCATATGACCACAGATGTTGCGCCCACTAAACAAAACTTTCCAGCTTTTTTTCCTTGTCTTACTGTGTGGCTGTGAGACATGGACGCTGAACAGTGGCTTGGAGAGGCGTGTCGACCCCTTTGGTACAAGTGTCTCCGCTGGGTCACGGGGCATCACTGGAATGACATCGTGTTGACCCAGCGACCACTCACTCCATGAAGCTGAATCGAGGTCTGTTACCAGCTTAGTCCGTGAACGCCAACTCCGGCAATACAGGGACACGGAACAGGCGTTGAGTGGGCGTTTAGGAATAGTAGAGAGCGCTGGTGTATAGGCGGTGAATATTCCGTGAAATATTAGCTCATTCTCAGACGTTTCGGGACTCACACACCCACATTTGTTAAGGCTTTGGTAGAGGTTGTGTGTTAGTATTTCCCTCGGTAGTGTTATGAGCCTGGTGATAGTTTGACAAGGCTTTGGTAGAGATTAGGTTGGGTTAGGATAGGTTAGATTTGGTTAGCTTAGGTTAGGTTAGATTAGGATAGGTTAGATTTGGTTGTCCTGAAGACCACCTATCAACCCGGACTCTAGACTCTAGTATCAAAGATGAGCTCCGGGGGGCAGCATGCACCAGTGCAAGATGGCGCCACGATAAACACTTGCCTGTGCCACAACGGGCTGGGCCGACCATCAGGCCCTGTCACGAAAGCCTATCGGCCTCACAGTCGAAAAACATTAAAAAAATAAAAATAAAGGAGAAGAACTGAAAGAAAAGGAAAGGAAAAGAAAGGAAGGAAAGGAAAGAAGAGTAATAAAGAAGGGAAGGAAGAAAAGAGAGAAGGAAAGAAGGAAGGAAGAGAAGGAAAGAGAAGGAAGAGAAGGAAAGAAGGAAGGAAAGAAGAGAGAAGGAAAAGTTAAATAGTGTTGCTCTCTCTCTCTCTCTCTCTCTCTCTCTCTCTCTCTCTCTCTCTCTCTCTCTCTCTCTCTCTCTCTCTCTCTCTCTCAGACACACACACACACACACACACACACACACACCACCACCATCACCACCAATGTTCTTATGGCAACAGATTTAAAAGTTAAAACAGTTCATTTATTAAGTGCTTCCACCTCCTCCTCCTCTTCTTCCTCCTCTTCCTCCTCCCCCTCCTCTTTCTCCTCCTCCTCCCCCTCCTCCTCCTTTGTGTAGAACGTACTTTTTAACCCACTCTTCCTCCTCCTCTTTTCCTCATACAACACGACGCGGCCAAACCAGGATTCACATTTCCATTTTGTACACAAATGCACGCAGTCTGTTACCCAAAAAGGACGAAATTAGGGCGTATATTGCAACCGAGAAACCAGATGAGGTAGCCATCACAGAGACTTGGGCCAACTCTGCACATCAAGCTAGTATTCTCCAAGGTGAACTCAACAGATTATATGACTGGGCGGATAAATGGCAGATGGAGTTCAATGTAGGGAAGTGCAGTATTCTGAGTGTAGGTAGGAACAACCCTTCACATAACTATTGCTTAAATGACACTCTCATAAGTAGGTCTGGGTGCGAGAGGGATTTAGGGGTCTTAGTGAGCTCTGATCTCCGTCCAAGGGCACAATGCATTCAAGCTAGAAATCGAGCTAATAGGGTACTGGGATTTATTTCAAGGAGCGTAAGCAACAGAAGCCCCGAAGTCTTCCTCAAACTATATTTAGCATTAGTTAGACCTCATCTTGACTATGCGGTTCAGTTCTGGTCACCCTACTATAGAATGGATATCAAAATGTTAGAATCGGTGCAGAGGAGGATGACTAAGATGATTCAGGGGTTGAGAAACTTGCCATACGAGGAAAGACTCAAACAGTTAAACTTGCATTCTCTAGAAAGGCGAAGGGTGCGTGGAGACATGATCGAGGTTTATAAATGGATGAAGGGCTTTAATAAGGGAGACATTCATAAGGTTTTGTTGGTAAGAGAACCGGGTAGGACACGAAGTAACGGGTTTAAACTGGATAAATTCAGATTCAACAGGGACATAGGCAAAAATTGGTTTACTAACAGGTTGGTGGATGAGTGGAATAGGCTTAGCAGTCATGTGGTGAGTGCCAATACAATTGTCACATTCAAAAATAGACTAGATAAATTCATGGACAGCGATATTAGGTGGGGTTAGATACACGGGAGCTTAGGGTCAAAGGAGCTGCCTCGTACAGGCCTACCGGCCTCTTGCAGACTCCTGCGTTCTTATGTTCTTATGTTCTTATCAAGTATCTGAACTGTCATTTCCCGGGTACGAAAGCTTCCAAAAAAAGAAGAAGAAGAACCCAGGCCAGTAAATGGTGCCGTAGATCCACCGTGGATGACCAGAGATATAAAAAGGGCGGTAAACTTAAAAAAAAGGAATTATAACCTAATGAAAGAGAATGACACGGCCGAAGCCCGTATACAGTACCAAAACAGCCTCAGAGCTTGTCGTACCCTTATTCGGAGTAGTAAACGCAACTACGAAAAACAAATAGCGCGTGACATCAAGACAAACTCAAAAAAATTCTTCACATACATCAGACCGAAAAAGAAAGTAAAATTCAATATTGGTCCCCTAACAGACGAGACTGGATCTGTCACTCAGGACAGTAAACAGATGGCCAGAATCCTCAACAGTAACTTCGCATCCGTATTCACAGTCGAGGACATCGAAACCATGCCCGAGAGCCCTGACCCGCCGAGGGGAATCACGCCCCTGAAAATTGACTCAATATGCGACCAAGAAATGAAAAAGTATTTGGATAAACTCGACACGAACAAGTCAACAGGACCTGACAGTGTGTCCCCGCGGTTATTAAAAGAGCTTAAACAACAAATACTTCAGCCACTCACTAACATATTCAACCAGTCTGTTCAATTGAACAAGGTCCCGGAAGACTGGAAGATGGCGAACGTAACACCGATTTTCAAAAAAGGAGACAAAAGCGTTGTATTAAACTACAGGCCCATAAATTTGACATCAGTGGCAGGAAAAATACTCGAAAAGATTATTAGAGACAAACTTGCTAAGTTTCTAGAAGACAATAATGTAATCTCCGACACCCAGCATGGGTTCAGAAACAAGCGCTCCTGCCTAACGAATTTATTAGACTTCTTCCAAGGTATATATAAGAACTGGGATGCCCACATCCCCAGTGATGTTATATACCTGGACTTTCAGAAAGCCTTCGACAAGTTACCGCACGAGCGACTCCTTAAGAAACTGCACTCGGCGGGCATTGGAGCCAATCTGATCGCGTGGATAAAAGATTGGCTCACAGGCAGAAAACAACGAGTACTACTCAACGGACAGCCTTCCGATTGGCTTCCAGTCACTAGTGGAGTGTCTCAAGGGTCAGTGGTTGGACCCATTCTCTTCATCATATATATCAACGACCTCGAATCAGGACTGAAATCCACAATATCGAAATTTGCTGATGACACCAAGGTGGGGGGAGAGGCCCTCACAAAGACCGACTGCAAAATCATTCAGAAAGACCTCAATCACATTATCGAATGGTCGGAAAAATGGCAAATGTCCTTTAATGTTGACAAATGCAAAGTCATGCACATTAGTTTCAGAAATAGTAACCACACATACATCATGAATGGGATATCTCTGTAAGCGATACAGGAGGAAAAGCGTCTTGGAGTCACTATCAGCAGTGACCTGAAACACGCGAATCACTAAAAAAAAAGCATACAACAAAGCCAACACTATGTTCGGGCTCAAAGCGAGGAACTTCGAGTGTAAAACACCAGACGTGATGCTATCCTTGTATAATTCCACGGTAAGACTGCACCTCGAGTATGCAGTACAGTTCTGGTCTCCTAATTACAGAAAATACATTGATTTACTTGAAAGGATTCAACGACGCGCCACGAAGATGATACCAGCCTTGGGCTCACCTGTACGAGGAACGACTCAAGCGACTCAATCTCTTTACATTGGAGAAAAGACACCTACGAGGGGATATGATTCAAGTCTTCATGTATCTGAAAAAAATTAATAACGTCGATTACTCCAAATTCTTTGAACTGCAAACCAACCTAAGAACTAGAAATAACGGCTAACCCATTCAGTCTAGTCGATGTAACACAGACATCGGAAGGAGTTTCTTTTCAAACCGAGTCATCCGTCACTGGAACAATCATCCTTCAGAAGTAGTAAATGCGAATACCATCAACTCCTTCAAATATAGAATCGACCGTCACTTCGCTGCGTCGGGAGTAAACTGAATATTGAGGTGCTTTCATCTGCTCCTCAATATCGAGGTGCTTTCATCTGCTCCTCAATATCGAGGTGCTTTCATCTGCTCCTCAATGTCAAAGTGCTTTCATCTGCTCCTCAATGTCGAGGTGCTTTCATCTGCTCCTCAATATCGAGGTGCTTTCATCTGCTCCTCAATATCGAGGTGCTTTCATCTGCTCCTCAATATCGAGGTGCTTTCATCTGCTCCTCAATGTCGGGGTGCTTTCATCTGATCCCCAGGCCCCAAGTGGCTGTCGAGCAGATTAAATCACCAAACCGGGCAACCTCGTAATGAGCCAATAGGCTTTTTGTTCCCTGCATTTCCATGTTTCCATGTTTCTCTTTCCTCTTCCTCCTCTTCCTCCTCCTCCTCCTCCTTCTCCTTCTCTGTTCCTTCTCTCTCCTCTTCCTCCTCCTCCTCCTCCTCCTCCTCCATTTTCCCCTTACTCCTCTTCTTTCTTCTGCTCTTGGAACATCCCTCCTCCTCCTCCTCTTCCTCCTCCTCCGCCTCCTCCTCCTCCTCCTTTTCCTTTTCATGATAATTCTGTTTATTCTTGGACGTTTTCTTGTGTGTGTGTGTGTGTGTGTGTGTGTGTGTGTGTGTGTGTGTGTGTGTGTGTGTGTGTGTGTGTGTGTTTAGTATTTTTATTTCTGGTGGTTAATGAAGCCTATCTCTCTCTCTCTCTCTCTCTCTCTCTCTCTCTCTCTCTCTCTCTCTCTCTCTCTCTCTCTCTCTCTCTCTCTCTCTCTCTCTCTCTCTCTCCATAGGCAAAAATGGGTTTCCTAACAGAGTGGTAGATGAGAGAGAGAGAGAGAGAGAGAGAGAGAGAGAGAGAGAGAGAGCATTCCCTAGAAAGGCGAAGGGTGTGTGGAGACATGATCGAGGTTTATAAATGGCTCAAGGACTTTAATAAGGGGGATATTAATAAGGTTCTGGTGGTAAGATAGCCGGGCAGGACACGTAGCAATGTGGTAAAACTGGATATGTTCGGGGTAGACGGTGGCTGAGAGGTTAGCGTGATGGGCTCACATTCACCACGCCATGGACAACGTTGGTTCGAATCCCACGCCACCACCTGGGAATTTTCAGTCACCGCTGAGTGGCCTAAGACTACCCACATGCTGTCCAGAAGACCACCCTTGAACCCGGACTCTAGAGGAAACCGTCCAGTGAATCAAGAACGAGTTCCGGGGGGCAGCATGAGCCAAGCATAAGTGGCGCCACTATAAAAATTGTCTGCGCCATGACGGGCCTGGGCCGACCACCAGGCCCCTGAAGAAAGCCTACCGGCGCTATAGGCGGGGATGTAAAAAAAATAATAATAATAATAATAATAATAATATCAGCAGGGACATGGGCAAAAATTGGTTTACCAACAGAGTGCTGAATGAGTGGAACAGGCTGGGCAGTCATGTGGTGAGTGCCAATACTAAAAGAGTGGTGGATGAGTGGAACAGTCTGGGCAGTCATGTGGTGAACGCCAATACTAACAGAGTGGTGGATGAGTGGAACAGGGTGGTCAGTCATGTGGTGAGTGCCGATACTAACAGAGTGGTGGATGAGTGGAGCAGCCTGGCAGTAATGTGGTGAGTGCCAATACTAACAGAGTGGTGGATGAGTGGAACAGCCTGGGCAGTCATGTGGTGAGTGCCAATACTAACAGAGTGGTGGATGAGTTGAACAGCCTGGGCAGTCATGTGGTGAGTGCCAATACTAACAGAGTGGTGGATGAGTGGAACACGCTGGGGAGTCGTGAGCACCAATACAATAGTCACATTAATAAATAAATTACGTAGATAAATGTAAATTCATGGACAGTGATGTTAGGTGGGGTTAGGTTCACAGGAGTTGCCTTGTACAGTCCCACCGGCCTCTTGCAGACTCCTTACGAGACAGAGAGAGAGAGAATACAGGAAATAGAAGGCTCGTGGTAATGGCCTTAAGTTCAAAAAAGTCCTTCTCGATATACTGAAGAAGTCTGAGTCTATCGAGGTTTATCTTATTGATGATAGTCTCAAGTTTCCCTTTTCTATAAGCTATTACTACTACTACTGCCACTACTACTTTTTTTTTTTTTTTTTTTACGTCGCAGACTATTGCACCAGTAGGCTTCTTCCCGGTGGGGCCTGATGGTCGGCCCAAGGCTTCTTCCCAGTGGGGACTGATGGTCGGCCCAGCCCGTTCTGGCGCAGGCGAGTGTTTATAGTTGCGCCATCTTGAATTGACTCTTGCTGCCCTCCCGGAGCTCATCTTTAATCCTAGAATCTAGAGTCTGGGTTGATAGGTGGTCTTCTGGACAGCATGTGGGTAGTTTTAAGCCACTCGGCGGCGGCTGAAAAATCCGAGCTTGATGGCACCGGGCGGGGATTGAACTCGCGTCCTCCTGAACGCGGAGCCGTCACTCTGTCGACTCAGCCACCGCCTCCCTACTACTACTACTACTACCACTACTACTGCTACTACTACTACTACTACTACTACTACTACTGCTACAGCTCCTACTACTACTACTACTACTACTACTACTACTACTACTACTACTACTACTACTACTACTACTACTACTACTGCTACAACTACTACTACTACTACTACTACTACTACTACTACTACTACTACTACTACTACTACTACTTCTACTACTGCTACTACCACCACCACCTTTTCGTATTTTTTTTTTCTCTTTTTCTTTCATTGATTGAGTTATAAATAATCTCCTTTCGCTACAATCAAAGGTAATTATTATTTCATTTATTTATCTATTATTTTTTTTTTTTTTTTTTTTTTTCTCTTTTTCTCTCTCTCTCTCTCTCTCTCTCTCTCTCTCTCTCTCTCTCTCTCTCTCTCTCTCTCTCTCTCTCTCTCTCTCTCTCTCTCTCTCTCTCTCTCTCTCTCTCTCTCTCTCTCTCTTCCCTTCTCCTCCCTTCCCTTCCCTTCCCTCCCCTCCCCTCCCCTCCCCTTTCCTTTCACTTCCTTATCATCCTCCCCTTCTTCCTCCCCTCCTCCTCCTCCTCCTCCTCCTCCTCCTCCTCCTCCTCCTCCTCCTCCTCCTCCTCCGCTTCTTCCTCCTCCTTCTCCTCCTCCTCCTCCTCCTCCTCCTCCTCCTCCTCCTCCTCCTTTAAGCAGGTGTTTGCATTTAATTAGCCGTGAGAGGTGCCATTGTTCCTCCCCCCCCTCCTCTCTCTCTCTCTCTCTCTCTCTCTCTCTCTCTCTCTCTCTCTCTCTCTCTCTCTCTCTCTCTCTCTCTCTCTCTCTCTCTCAATATCTTCTTTCCCTCCCCCATTCCTACTCCTCCTCCTCCTCCTCCTCCTCCACCTCCTCCTCCTCATCTTTTTTTTTAAAACGTCAGCTTCTCACCTCTTTTTTTTCTTTCTTTTCTTTACTCTTCGGATTTTTTTCTTTCGCTTTTTTCCTTCTCCTTTTTTTTTCTTACTTCTCCTCCCTCCTTTTTTTATTTTCCTCCTTCTCCTCTTTCTCCTTCCTGTCTCTCTCCTTCCTTTCTCCTCCTTCACACTTTCTCCCTCTCTTTATCTATTTTCCCTCCCTTTCTTTCCTTTTCTTCCTTTCTCTTCCCTTCTTAATGTTGGTTAATAATAGTAGAAGTAGTAGTGGTAGTAGTAGTAGTAGTAGTAGTAGTAGTAGTAGTAGTAGTAGTAGTAGTAGTAGTAGTAGCAGTTGTATTACTATTATTATTATTATTATTATTATTATTATTATTATTATTATTATTATTATTATTATTATTATTATTATTATTTCTTCTTTTTCTTCCTCATGAACACATTTTCGTTTCTAGATCTTTATATGTTTGGTTGGTTGTAACACATAACAACGGAAGGGTCTACAAGAGTTTTTTTTTCTTTTTCTTTTTCTTCCCCTTCTTCTCTTTTTATTTATTATTCACGGTTATTCTGTTTTTCGCGTTTTTATTTCATTCCCCTTTTTCGTCTTTTCAGCTTTGGTTTTCTGGTCTTTCTTTCATTCCTGTTTATTTCGTTATTCTTTTCTTTTATTTTCGTTTTTTTATCTTCTTGTTTTCTGTTATTTCTCTCTTTCATTCCCTTCTCTTCTTTAGTCTCTCGTCCTCAGCTCTTCCATAATTCGTAAGAACGTAAGGAGTCTGCAAGAGGTCTATGGTAGGTCTATTCAACTCAGCCCCTGTGAATATAACCCCACCTGACCTCACTAGCCATGAACTTATGGAACCTCTTCTTGAATGTGTCTGTTGTATTGGGAGCCCCTGTAAACCTAACCCCACCTAACTTTACTATCCATGAACCTATCCAACCTCTTCTTGAATGTGACTATTGTATTGGGAGCTCCTGTAAACCTAACTCCACCTAACTTTACTATCCATGAACCTATCCAACCTCTTCTTGAATGTGTCTGTTACACTGGCACGCACTAATACTAATACTAAGGGAGCTCCTTTGAACCTAACCCCACTTAACCTCACTATCCATGACCTTATCCAACCTTTTCTTGAATGTGGCTATCGTATTGGCACGCGCTAATACTAATACTAAGACAGCTCCTGTGAACCTAACCCCACCTAACCTCACTAGCCATGACCTTATCCAACCTCTTCTTGAATGTGTCTATTGTATTGGGAGCTCCTGTGAACCTAACCCCACCTAACCTCACTAGCCATGAACTTATGCAACCTCTTCTTGAATGTGTCTATTGTATTGGTACTCACTAATACTAATACTAAGGCAGCCCCTGTTTACTTAACCTAATCAAACCTCACTATCCATAAACCTATCCAACCCCTTCTTGAATGTGTCTGTCGTATTGGCACGCACTGCAGTTTTTCCATGCTTTGGCTGGAGGGATGGGGGGGGGGGGGGGGGAGCCTTCGCCTTTGCTGTCCTTCATCTTCCACCTTTGATTAGATAGTTAGTGTAGCTTGTCTCAAACAGCCTCGTAAGGACCAGCAAGTTTGCGGTTGTTTGTTCTTCCTTTGTGTTCCTTTGCTCCTCCTCCTACGGCCGAAGCCAGCACACAGTACCACAACAGCCTCAGAGCTTGTCGCAGCCTTATTCGGAGTAGCAAACGCAACTATGAAAAGCAAATAGCGCGCGAAATCAAAACTAACTCCAAGAAATTCTTCACGTACATAAGATCGAAAAAGAAAGTAAAATCCAATATTGGTCCCCTGACAGACGAGACTGGATCTGTAACTCAGGACAGTAAACAGATGGCCAGAATCCTCAATAGTAATTTCGCATCCGTATTCACAGTCGAGGACATCGAAACCATTCCCGAGGGTCCTGACCCGCCGAGTGAGATCACGCCCCTGGAAATTGACACAATATGCGACCAAGAAGTAAAAAAGTACTTGGACAAACTCGACACGAACAAGTCAACGGGACCCGACAGTTTGTCCCCGCGGTTATTAAAAGAGCTTAAACAACAAATACTTCAACCACTCACTAACATATTCAACCGGTCAGTCCAACTAAACAAGGTCCCGGAAGACTGGAAGATGGCGAACGTAACACCGATTTTCAAAAAAGGAGACAAAAGCGTTGCATTAAACCACAGGCCCATAAGTTTGACATCAGTGGCAGGAAAAATACTCGAAAAGATTATTAGAGATAAACTTGATAAGTTTCTGGAAAACAATAATATAATCTCCGACACCCAGCATGGCTTCAGAAACAAGCGCTCCTGCCTAACGAATTTATTAGACTTCTTCCAAGGTATATATAGGAACTGGGATGCTCACATTCCCAGTGATGTTATATACCTGGACTTTCAGAAAGCCTTCGACAAGGTAGCGCACGAGCGACTAATTAAGAAACTGCACTCGGCGGGCATCGGAGCCAATCTGATCGCGTGGATAAGAGATTGGCTCACTGACAGAAAACAACGAGTACTACTCAACGGACAGCCTTCCGATTGGCTTCCAGTCACTAGTGGAGTGCCTCAAGGGTCAGTGCTGGGACCCATCCTCTTTATCATATATATCAATGACCTAGAATCAGGACTGAAATCCACAATATCGAAATTTGCAGATGACACCAAGGTGGGTGGAGATGCCCTCACAAAGACCGACTGCGAAATCATTCAGAAAGACCTCAATCACATTATCGAATTGTTCGGAAAAATGGCAAATGTCTTTTAATGTTGACAAATGCAAAGTCATGCACATTGGGTCCCAAAATAGTAACCATACATACATCATGAATGGGAGACCTCTGCAAGCGATGCAGGAGGAAAAGGATCTTGGAGTCACTATCAGCAGTGACCTGAAACACGCGAATCACTGTAAAAAAGCATACAACAAGGCCAACATTATGCTCGGGTTCATAGCGAGGAACTTCGAGTGTAAAACACCAGACGTGATGCTATCCTTGTATAATTTCATGGTAAGACCGCACCTCGAGTATGCAGTGCAGTTCTGGTCTCCCAATTACAGAAAGGACATTGCTCTACTGGAAAGGATTCAACGACGCGCCACAAAGATGATTCCAACCTTCAGGGCTCAACCGTACGAGGAACGACTCAAGCGACTCAATCTCTTTACATTGGAGAAAAGACGCCTACGAGGGGATATGATTCAAGTCTTCAAGTATCTAAAAAAATTAATAACGTCGATTACTCCAAATTCTTTGAACTGAAAACCAACCTAAGAACTAGAAATAACGGCTAACCCATTCAGTCTAGTCGATGTAACACAGACATTGGAAGGAGTTTCTTTTCAAACCGAGTCATCCGCCACTGGAACAATCTTCCCTCAGAAGTAGTGAATGCGAATACCATCAACTCCTTCATATATAGAATCGACCGTCATTTCGCTGCGTCGGGAGTAAACTGAATAACGAGGGGCTTCCATCTGCTCCTCAATATCGAGGTGCTTTCATCTGCTCACCAAGCCCCAAGTGGCGATCGAGCAGATTAAATCACCCAAGCGGGCGACCTCGTAATGAGCCAATGGGCTTTCTGTTGCCTGCATTTCCATGTTTCCATGTTTCCTCCTCCTCCTCCTCTTACTTTTAGCTCCTCCATACTTTTCTTCTCCTTGCAGCTGCTCTCGTTTCCCTCTCCTTCCTTTTACCTCTCCTCCTCCTCCTCCTCCTCCTCCTTCTCTCCTCTTCCCACCTCTCTTCTCCCCTTCCTTTCCCCTCCCTTTCCTGTCTTTCCCCCTTCACATTCCTCCCCTCCATTTATTTCCCATTCTCTTTTCTTTCCTCTCCTTTCTGTTCCCTCTTCCTCCTCCTTCTCCTCCTCCTCCTCCATTTCCTCATCTTCTCTCTCTTGCACTGCCTCGCGAGCTCTTCATAAAGGTTCCAAACACGTGTTAGCGAAAGAGAGAAAAGAAAGAGGAGGAGGAGGAGGAGGAGGAGGAGGAGGAGAAAGGAAGGAAAGAAGGAAGGAGGGAAGGAAGGAGGGAAGATAAGAAGAAAGGATGGATGAAAATAAGGAGGAAAGACAGAAAGAAAAAAAAGGTAGGATGGAAGGAAGGAAGAATGGAAGGAGGGAAGAACAGACGGAAAAGAAGAAGAGGAGGAGGAGGAGGAGGAGGAGGAGTTGCTGTTGTTGTTGTTGTTGTTGCTGTCTAATATAACTGGGTAAGGACTCCTATATATCCCTCACGTATCATTGCTGACTGTCCAACTTCTCAATGCAAGAGTTCATCAGTATCTTCACGCTCTCATCCCTTTCACTGGCAAACCCTGGAACACCCTTCATTACCGTGTTTTCTCTTCCTTATGACTCTCCCGTGTCACAATAAGCTCTCCCTTCCTAGACCAGTTCCTCCTTTAAGTGCAGTTCCTACAATATCAGCGGGTTTTTATTATAGCAAGGGGAACATCAGTGGGATATAGAAAGAAGCAAAAAATTGTATTAGTAGCAGTAGCAGTAGTAGTAGTAGTAGTAGTAGTAGTGGTAGTAGTAGTAGTAGTAGTAGTAGTAGTAGTAGTAGTAGTAGTAGTAGAGGGGCTGCTCCTGTAAAAAAATGATATTTATAATAATCAAAAGAGGGTCAAAATCGGTTGTATAGTATCTTGATGCTCCACAAACCGAAGGTGTTCAAGTCATAGGCAGGGGGGAAAGCCAGACAGAGGAGAGCCTGTTTTTAGATATTAGTAATATTATGGAGCAAATAGGACAAGAACATATAAGTCATTGGAAGTAAAATCTGTGGAAATAATCACAGGCAAAAACTCTCCCTCCAAGGTAACATTGACCTCAGATGGGTGTTTTTTTTTTTACAACAGAGGTGTCAGTTCAAGGGCATAAAAAAGGTTACAAATGTAAAAAAAAAAGCCCTCTGCTCACTGCTCCTAAAAAGAATTAGAGGAGTGGCCGAAAGAGAGGTCAATTTCGGGAGGAGAGGTGTCCTGATACCCTTCTCTTGAAAAAGTTCAAGTCGTAGGCAGGAGGAAATACAAATGAAGGAAGATTGTTCCAGAGTTTACCAGCGTGAGGGATGAAAGAGTGAAGATGCTGGTTAAATCTTGCGAAAGGGATAGGGATGAGCTTGAGTAGAAAGTCGTGTGCAGCGGGGCCGCGGGAGGGGGGGAGGCATGCAGTTAGCAAGTTCAGAAGAGCAGTCAGCGTGAAAATATCGATAGAAGATAGAAAGAGAGGCAACATGGCGGCTAAATTTAAGAGGTAGAAGACTATCAGTAAGAGGAGGAAAGCTGATGAGACGAACAGCCTTAGGGCCATATTTTTAAACCTTTCAAGGCCCAAGAACACAGCTTTGACAACGCTTTCACGGGTAGTTTGGGCATTTCCAGGGGTAGTTCTTTGACCCTGGTGGTAGTGTGACAAAGCTTCTGTAACATGAACGTGGAAATAACATTAATCACAACGCTATTAATATCCTTTTCGGTCTTTGGAAATAGCTGATGTGAGAGGCGGGAGCGTCTGAAAATACCAGCCTTAGACTCCACTCTGTCCAAGAGAGCTGTGTGAGTGGAGCCCCCGCCCCCCCAGACGTGAGATGCATACTCCATACATACTGCATACTTCAAATAGGCGTTATTGGCCATACATGCGACCCCACGAGGTACCTTTCCTGAAGCCAAATGTCCAAACACGGCGCCTGATGGTCGGGAAAAAATATAGGTTGGTATTATAAGACTCTCTCGCTTCTAACATCAACTATTTATAAAGGTCAAAGAGGGAGGCAATTGAGTTCTAATGAGTGTTTCATTAGGTTCATGGTACAGAAGAAGGGTCAAACTACCACCAGGGTAAAAAAAAATACCCCTGGAAGTGCCCAAAAGTCCTCGGAAAGCCTTGTCAAATAGGCGAACTTAAGCGACAAAATGTTTAGTTGGCGGTGGCTGAGTGGTAGCGTGCTGGGCCCATATTCACCGCGTGATGAACGACGCGGGTTCGAATCCCCACGCTACCACCTCGGATTTTTCAGTCACCTCCGAGTGGCTTCAAACTACCAACATGCTGTCCTGAAGACCACCCATCAACCCGGACTCTAGAGGAAACCACCCAAGTGAATCAAGAAGGAGTTCCGGGGGGCAGCCTGACCCAAGAGAGGATGGCGCCACTATAAACACTTGCCTGCGCCATGACGGGCTGGGGCCGACTACCATCCAGCCCCCTCAAGCAAGCCTACCGGCGCTATAGGTTCAGACGTGAAAAAAAAATGTCCAAATACGGCGCCTGATGGTTGGGAACATATATAGTTTACCCACTACTCGTAGGGTGTAGCTTTACCCTAAGTCTATATATACCAAGTCAAGTCACTCTGCTTCAAAACTGCGACCGGTACGCGCAGGGGGCGGTTTTGGGGCGGAGCAGCGGGATGATGTCCCTTGGAGCTAAAAAAAAAAAAAACAAAAAACCACGCCAGTTCAGGGGTGACTAAAGTTGGGGCCGTGTGTGTACTCTGGATGTTCATTCTCGCCTTCTTTCACAGGGCGTTCAGGCAAGCCACTGACGAAAAAATATGCCTTTTTATTGTGCTATTGCGTGACTGTAGTTCCAATGCCTACAAACGGCAGTGTGGGGTGTGAGGGAGGGCATGTTGAAGTGATTGATTTAAATTAGTCCGCCTTTCTTCGTTTTCTCTAAATCCCTGTTTCTACATTCCCTTGTTTGGCTCCAAGCAGTGACGTCACGCATAAACCACGCCTCGGCCGTGTCTCCTCCCACAAACCTGTATATGACTTGACTTGGTGTATATATAGACCTAGGCTTTACTACTCTTTCCTCTCCCTCCCCAGCTATGACAACCGGCCGGGTATTCTGGCGGGCCCTGAGCAGCGTCACACCCTGCGGAGCCGCCAGTTGGATGGCCGCGCCTCGTTCCGTCCCGGCCAGCTGCCCGCCCTGCACATCAACCCGGTGCAAGGCGTGGACCAGGCGAACTACACCTGCAGGGCGGACTTCAGGATAGGTGAGCAGGGGGGGGTGGTAGGAGGGCCCGGAGCTTTGCCAGATTATCGTACGCATGCAAAAAAGAAAGAAAACCACCAATATTTAACAGTTTCAACGATAACTATTGCAAAAGAGAAAGGAAACCACCAATATTTAACCGTTTCAATAATAACTATTGCAGAAAAGAAAGAAAACCACCAATATGTATCAGTTTTAACGATAACTTTAATTTCCTATCATTATTAGTTATCGTATACGAGTCTTAGGGCTGATAATTGTCAATACAATACTCAGAGTACGATACTTAGGCAACACGTATGTGGATTCGATAGACAAAAATTCCGACTCCGACTAAGACAAAAATTCCGACTCCAACTAAGACAAAAATTCCGACTCCGACTAAGACAAAAATTCCGACTCCGACTAAGACAAAAATTCCGACTCCGACTAAGACAAAAATTCCGACTCCGACTAAGACAAAAATTCCGACTCCGACTAAGACAAAAATTCCGACTCCGACTAAGACAAAAATTCCGACTCCGCCTAAGACAAAAATTCCGACTCCGACTAAGACAAAAATTCTGACTCCGACTAAGATAAAAATTCCGACCGCGACTAAGACAAAAATTCCGACTCCGACTAAGACAAAAATTCCGACTCCGACTAAGACAAAAATTCCGACCGCGACTAAGACAAAAGTTCCGACCGCGACTAAGACAAAAATTCCGACTCCGACTAATACAAAAATTCCGACTCCGACTAAGACAAAAATTCCGACCCCGACCGACTCCACACCCCTTTACTTTACCTCCCCGACACAGCCTCGTGACCTGTGGAACTACTGAGCCCTTTTGCGTGACTTTCCGAGAGTTACTGACGAGTTTGGGGTCGGCGGGGTGTGAGACAGGCGACCGCGCTCCCTGGAAACGAAGCTGTGAAGATACTTGTGTGTGTGTGTGTGTGTGTGTGTGTGTGTGTGTGTGTGTGTGTGTGTGTGTGTGTGTGTGTGTGTGTGTGTGTGTGTGTGTGTGTGTGTGTGTGTGTGTGTGTGTGTCGGGATATTATGATTAAGCTGTCATCAAAGGAAGAAAATTGACCAGATTATTATTATTATTATTATTATTATTATTATTATTATTATTATTATTATTATTATTATTATTATTATTATCATAATTATTATTATTATCATTATTATTATTATTATTATTATTATTATTATTATTATTATTATATACTTCAACTCCTTCTTTTTTTCTTTTTCTTTAGTTTTCTTCGCCCTTTCTTCTCCTTATCTTCATTTTTTTTCAAGTTCTTCAGGATTTCTTCTTTCAAGTTCTCTTCTTTGATTCAAGTTTCCTTCAAGTCTTCAAGTTTTCTTCAAGTTTTCTTCTGATCCTTAACTTCTCTTATACTCTTCTTTTTCTTCACGTTGTCTTCAGCTTTTCCTCTTCCCTTCAAGTTTCCTCCAAGGTATTCCCAACAGATTAGTTTCCCGGTACTAGCAACAGATTTTTCTACCAATATTCACTTCAACGCATCCCTTCCAGTCTCTCTTTCGTACTTAACTCCCTGCTTCTGCCTCGGCCATTCCCTGCATCTTGGGGCTTTGTGGTGCAGTGGTTAACACACTCGGCTCACAACCGAGAGAGCCCGGGTTCGATTCCCGGGCGGATGGGAAAAATTTGGGCTGCTTTTTCGATACCCTACGCCCCTGTCCACCCAGCAGTGAATGGGTACCAGGTATTAATCGGGGGTTGTGTCCCGTCTCCTGGGATCTGTTCTCTTCTCCAATAATTCCTTCCCCTTCTGTCTCTCTCCGGCATATGACCACAGAATTTACGGGATTTTCGGAAGTCCAGACCTTTCAAGAACCCCATGGCAAGTTTCTCAACCCCTGAATCATCTTAGTCATCCTCCTCTGCACTGATTCTAACATTTTGATATCCATTCTATAGTAAGGTGATCAGAACTGAACCGCATAGTCAAGATGAGGTCTAACTAATGCAAAATATAGTTTGAGGAAAACTTCGGCGCTTCTGTTGCTTACGCTCCTTGAGATGAATCCCAGTACCCTATTTGCTCGATTTCTAGCTTGAATACATTGTGCCCTTGGACGGATATCAGAGCTCACTAAGACCCCTAAATCTCTCTCGCACCCAGACCTGCTTATGAGAGTGTCATTTAAGCAATAGTTCCCTTGGCCACTCCCAACTTCGTCTCTTCCCTTCTTTCAGCTTCCCTTCCTTTCCCATCCTTTCCCTTCCGACCCCGCCAACTCCCTTCCCTGACCAGATTGTCAACCACTCCCCTGCCAGGAATTTCTCAGCTGTGTCGACACTTTTGAGACGTCACGAAGCGCTCCATCCCAACTCTTCATTTCTGGATCTTCTTCTTCTTCTTCTTTTTCTTCTTCCTCTTCTTCATCATCATCTTCTTCTTCTTCTTCTTCTTCTTCTTCTTCTACTACTGCTTTTTTTTCTTCTTCCTCCTCAGCTTTAATATCCAACCTCATCAACCTCTTTCTGTCTAAAGCCTCTTCGCTCTTCCCTTCCTCCTCCTCCTCCTCCTCCTCCTCCTCCTCCTCCTCAGCTGGGTATACGGGTGAAGTGTTTTCACCTCAGGGAACTAGACGTCCCTGCCCTGCATAGTCTCAGGTCACCCTTGGACAAGGTGTAATACCTGATTTGTCTCCCGTGCCAGGGTCACGGTGAAGCCTCTGGGCAGCAGCAGTGGTGGATTGGACTGCAGGCAGAGGATCTCTTTATGAGACAATAGCTGGAGTTCCAGGGTCCTAGTCAGCTGGACCGTGCCTAGTTATTTAGGCCTGCGGTGTAGAGGAGTGTGGCGACCTCTACACTAAAAAGCCTCCCTGGGAACCAGTTGTCGGTGTGAGCTCCCCGTCCCTCCCCTCTATCGACGGTACTCCCATCCCTATTCTGCATAACAGATGGTTCTTGTTTTCTCCTGAAAGAGATGTCTTCCGCGGGCCATTTGAGGTTGTACCTCCCGGCTTCTAGGTGGAGTTTCTGAGGGTTTTTCTTATACTCAATGAATATTTCAGCTTTTTGGTCTTTCAGGAAGGGCGTCTGATACTCTCTAGAGTTGGTGGAGAACACCTGGTGACAGGTGCCACTGGCCAGGCCTCGAAAGGGTCGCAGAGTTGGGTTAGACATTTCGGAAAGTGGGAACGAATTGCTGGTTCCTCTCCTTCCTTGCCAGCTCTGCTCTGTGTGACTACTCCGGCCCCGTTCTATGGGACAAAACTTCGAGGACAATAGCTGAAAAGCGCCGGGTTGTGAAAGTCTCTTTCGTGACCGAGGCTCAGGACAAGCGATTGGTCTTTGAGGCGTTTTCAAGACCCTGTGGGAGCGAACTCCCAGTGTTGGAGGCATCGAACACAGCAATATCTAATTTCCATGCACAATTTTTATCCAATTCAATTTATGGTCAGAATTTAAGTTATTTCGAAAGCGCTTTTAATATTTGCCCAAACTGTTAACTCGCTTAAATTTCTAACAATGCCTTCGAACCTTGAGTGTGACGTCTGTCCTGGACTCAGTACTTCCAGCTGAGTAGAACTTGCCGCCTCTGCGTTCAAAGATTACAACTTCAGAAGGCTGTGACTGAATGGAAAGTCAAACATAATGCTCTTGAAAATAAATTCGAAGCCCTTCAATAATTTGTTGCAAGCAATGTGGCAGTGAATCCACCATTGATGGTGGAGAGGCCCTCCGCCGAGACTGTGCCCTCTCCAGACGAATCTCCTGCTTCACGGGAGGACGTGTTACCTGCCTCACAGGTTGACTCCCAGCCTGCCTCACAGGCTAACCCCCAGCTTGCCTCACAGGCTAACCCCCAGCTTGCCTCACTGGCTAACCTCCAGCCTGCCTCACAGGCTAACCCCCAGCCTGCCTCACAGGCTAACCCCCAGCCTGCCTCACGGGCTACCCCCCAGCCTGCCTCACAGGCTAACCCCCAGCCTGCCTCACAGGACAACCGCCAGTCTGCCTCACAGGCTGACCCCCAGCCTGCCTCACAGGCTTACCCCCAGCCTGCTTCACAGGCTAACTCCCAGCCTACCTCACAGGACAACGTCCAGCCTGCCCCACTTAACGCTTCTTTTCCTGCTTCACAGGATGTCGGGTTCCAACCTGTAAGGAATGGAGCCAAACCGAAGCAGGCAACCAAGGATTTATTGACCCCCACTACCTTCAATAGGTTCCAGGTGCTGGCAGACACCATGGAGGATGAGTTTGAGACTCGACTAGTTGGGGACTCCAAGGTGCGTGGCCAGCTGGATGAGTTCTGTGGTCGTTTATCAAACGGCCGCAGACAACGTTACTACTATCTAGGTGCCAGACTGGACGACATCACCGCAGCGTGCGATGATGTCACGAGAAATGCCGACCGAAACACCCTCTTTGTCATTCACGCGGGGACAAATGACGTAAAGACAACCCGCTCTGAGGAACTGCTTGAGAAATATCGCCGCATGATCAAGCAGTATAAATGTAAAACGGATGCCAGTAACATCATAATCTCAGGAATCCTTCCGAGGGTCGGTGCTGAATCTAGCATTTACAGTAAGGCCTTCAGCACAAACAACAGACTTCAGTCCCTTTGCTCACAAGAAAACGTCCAGTTCACTAACTTGTGGAACAATTTTTACAACGATTCAGACTTGTTCCTTGCTGATGGCATCCACTTAAATCCTATTGGAGCAGCCCGTTTCGGGAGGCTGCTCTGTGACCAAGTGGCTCTTCGAAAGCCAAAAAACGCGGAGGCGAGAACACCAGCAGCTCCACCGTAAGGGAGCACTCAGCCCGCGAAACCCCCGACTCGAATCACATTAAAGCTTGCTATGTAAACGCTCGCAGCCTACGTAACAAATTTAAAGACTTAGAAGTCCTCGCAGCTAAAAATCATTATCATATCATCGGAGTCACTGAATCTTGGATAGACACTTCAAATAGAGATTTCATTGCGGAATATAGATTACCGGGTTATACCATCTTTAGTAATGAAAGAGAGAACAGACAGGGTGGAGGCGTTATCTTTTATAACCACAACTCTCTCCATGCAGTATCCATGAAAACAGATATTATAACCAACGTAGACACGGTCTTCATTGAAATTAAAAATAAATCTCGTAAAATAGTAATTGGACCTATCTACAGACCGCCAAGGCAGACTCTTGATATCGACCACGCATTAAGTGAATTATTATTAGAAACAAGTAGCAGTTGCGAGGCAGTAATTGTTGGGGACTTTAACTTGCCAGTGAAAAGATGGGGTGAACCGTTGAACTGTCATACACGGCTCGACCTGTACACAAATTTACTAGAAAGGGATTTACATCAACAAATAATATACTTGACCTTATCTTTTCAACGACTGCTGATCTAGTTAACGAAGTAAATGTTGGTCCAATTTTTAGTTCTAGCGATCACCGAACAATCACATTCAGCATCAATATGAAAGAAAGTAAAGTAACTCCTAGTAAAGAAAAGGTGCCTGATTATCAGAGAGCGAATTTCGTAAGACTCCGATTAATTCTAAATAATTCTGACTGGACTGAAATCACGGCGGAAACAGATATTGATAAATCTTGGGGGGCCTTCACCACAATATTGAACAATGCCATAAGTATATGCGTACCCTATCGTAACAGACGTTCAGCTTTAAGAAGAAACCCGAACGGTGGAATAACGAAATTCAAAATAGCCTATCTCTTAAAAAAACGCGTATACAGTAAATACATATCAACTCAGAGTGAGGCTGACAAACTAGAGTTGGACAGAATTCGCCGCGAAACCAAGAAATTAATAAAACGAAGCAAGAAAAATCTTGAAGAAGATATAGCGGAAAAGAGTAAATCTTAGCCTCAAGAATTTTTTAGCTATGTAAATAATAAAAAGTCACTCACCTGTGGTATCGGACCGCTTGCTAATGATAATGGTAACCACACGAACGATGAAAATGAAATGGCTACAATCGTAAATAACTTTTTCGCATCCGTATTTACCGACGAAGATTGTTTATCACCTCAACCGCCGGGGGTTAGAAGGACCGAAAAGATGTTAAGTGGCGTGCTTATCGTAGAAAGTGACATTTTACGCACAATTGAAAAGATTAAAGTAAGCAAAGCTCCTGGTCCAGACAAAATTACCCTAGGGTCTTAAAATAAATCAAACATCAAATTTGTAAACCGCTCTCCATCATATTCAATAAATCTTTAACAGCTGGAAAAGTTTCGTCGGATTGGAAACTTGCAAATGTCCCACCAATTTTCAAAAAGGGGGACAAGTCTCATCCAGGAAACTATCGACCAATTAGCCTGACATCTATTGTTTGTAAGTTAATGGAGACTATCATTCGCGACAATATGGTGAAATTCTTCGAAGAAAATAATATGATAAATAATTCACAACATGGCTTCCGTAGTAAACGTTCGTGTTTAACTAACTTACTTGATTTTTTTCATTATAATTTTGAGGTGTTCGATGAAAGCAGATCAGTAGATATCATATATCTGGATTTTCAAAAGGCATTTGATAAGGTCCCCCACCAACGATTGCTTAGCAAACTATTGGCGCACGGTATCTCGGGTAACATTCACAATTGGCTTGTGGACTGGCTCTCTGAGCGGAAACAGAGAGTAGTTCTAAACGGTGTTACATCTAACTGGCTCGACGTCAGAAGTGGCGTACCTCAAGGATCAGTGCTTGGCCCCATGCTCTTCTTAATTTATGTAAATGATATCGATGATGGGCTCACTTGCAAAGTATCAAAATTTGCTGATGACACAAAAATTGCTAGTAAAGTAACTGCGATACTCGACGAAGAAGCTTTACAATCAGATATAGATCGACTTGCACGTTGGGCCAATCAATGGCAAATGAAATTTAACGTTAGCAAATGTAAAGTGTTGCACATCGGAAAAAATAACAATCGCGTTCGGTACGTAATGAATGGCCAACAACTTTCTGCAGTAAGTAAAGAAAAGGATCTTGGAATCACTATATCAAGCGATTTAAGGCCCGGTCAGCATTGTTCAGAAGTAGTTAAAACTGCAAACAAATTGGTTGGCTTCGTCGGACGAGTCTTTAATAATAAATCGGAAAAAGTAATATAAAAACTGTATAATTCGTTGGTTCGACCCCGTCTAGAGTACTGTGTACAGTTTTGGTCTCCCTACTTCAGAAAAGACATAGAAAAGTTGGAACGGGTTCAACGAAGAGTAACAAAGATGATTCCTAGGTTGAGAAATTTATATGAACAAAGGCTTAAATAAATAGATTTATTCAGTCTATCAAAACGAAGAATGCGAGGCGATCTAATAGAAGTGTTTAAAATGTTTAAAGGATTCAGTGATATTAATGCGGAGATTACTTTACAATTGATCGATCAAATAGAACAAGAAGAAATCACAATTTGAAGATAAGTGGTAAAAGTTTCTCGTCGCACGAAGCTAAACACTTCTTCTTCAATCGAGTTGTCAATGTTTGGAACTCTCTACCCTGTGATGTCGTTGATAGTACAACAGTTACGGCCTTCAAGAATAGATTAGACAAGTATTTTGAATCCAACCAGCAACTAAGATATTACTCATTGTCGTATTAAGGTTAAGTTCTTTCGAATACTGGTGTCCTTGTCCGCTTTTATCGCCCGGTTAGTGGTAGCAGTAATGGTAGTTCTTTCCTCTTTCTTACATAATTTCCATGCAGTTTTTTCCGTGCTGCATGGTTCTTTTTCCTTTCCTGCCAGCTTTGGCTGGAGGAATGGGGGTGAGGAGGAGCCTTCGCCTTTGCTATCCTTCATCTTCCACCTTTGATTAGACAGTTAGTGTAGCTGGTCACAAACACCCTCGTAAGGACCAGCAGGTCTGCTCTTGTTTGTTCTTCATTTGTGTCCTAATCCTCCTCCTCCTCTTTTATCGTCGCCTCCATTTGTCTCTTTCTCGAAATCTTCGTTCTTGTTTTATGGTCTTGATGTTTTCTTTTTTTCTTCTTTTTTATCTTCTTCCTCTTCTTCCTCCTCCTACTTGTCTTCCTCCTCCTCCTCCTCCTCCTCCAACTCCTCTTCCACTTCCTTCTATTCGTATCCTTCTTCTCCTTCCTTCTTATCCTCCTC